>NW_017212074.1:0-26599 GCF_001704415.2 Capra hircus
GGATCGACTCACACACCGTGGCACGTGGGAACAGCCCTGTGGAAAGCCTCGTCGGGAAAGCCTCGAAGGGAAAGCACCAGATCCCTTGATCCACACGAGAAGCGTGACACTGCTGCCTACAGCTCGCGAGGAAAGGCACGTGGCATGCCCCCACCGAGAGAGGAATGACTCCCCTGGGAGACTCCAGAAGTACCCGAAGATCTCATGTCAGCACTGGAGAGAGGATCCTCAGGTTCGGCACCGACTACACACAAGGCTTAGGCCCCGGCATCGAGGGAGAGGAATCCCGAGAGGCCCGGAGCAACTCGCATGGGGACTGGCCTTTCCTGAGGCCACCAGAGCGGTCCCTGAGTCCGTCTTAAGTTGAGAGCACCTGCCAACTCGAGAAAATCAGCGAGGTTCTCCCCTCCAGGCGAGATGTAGGCCCGTTATTTCCGCTGAGGCGTCTCGAGGCGCTAATCACACCTAACATTCTGAACTTCCCAAAGGGTCCTCACACCCTTGCTGCAACTCAAGAAGTTCCCCGACTACCCTGTCTCACTCGAGAGGAAACACGAGAGTCCCGCCTCACATCCAGAGGAGCCCCTTTCCTCCTCCTAGCTCAGAGAGGATCTTTCCTGGCGGTCGGGAAAGAATTTCCGCGGCGTTTTCCGTCGCATCTCAAGAGGAGGCCGCTCTCCACAGGAAAAGGCGAAGAGGAACTCCAGGGTCGTGCCACCATTCCCAGAGTCCCCCGCTTGTCTCAGTCCATTCCAGGAAACCTGTTTTCCCTGCCACTTGCCTCGACTTTCAAAGCCGAGGATCGACTCACACCACGGTGGCACGTGGGACAGCCCTGTGGGAAAGCCTCGTGGAAAGCCTCGTGGGGAAAGCCGGATGGAAACCACAGATCCCTTGATCCACTCGAAGGAAGGACACTGCTGCTACAGCTCGGGAGGCAAAGCGCACGTGCATGCCCCCACTCGAGACGAGACTGGACTCCCCTGGGGGAGAACCCCAGAAGTACCCCAAGATCCATGTCAGCACTGGAGAGGAATCCTCAGGTTCCGGCAACGACTCCCACAAGGTCTTAGGCCCCGCATCGACGGAGAGGAATCCCGAGAGGCCCCGAGCAACTTCGCATGGGCAGGCCTTTCCTGAGGCCACCAGAGCGGTCCCTGAGGTCCCCGTCGTAAGTCGAGAGCACCTGCCGCAACTCGAGAAAATCCAGGAGGTTCTCCCCTCCAGGCGAAGATGAGGCCCATTTCGCTGAGGCGTCTCGAGGCTAATCACACCTAACTCTGGAACTTCAAAGGGTCCTTCACACCCTTGCTGCAACTCAAGAAGTTCCCCACATACCCGTCTCCACTCGAGGAAGCACGAGAGTCCCGCCCAACATCCAAGAGGAGCCCGTTTCCGCCTCCTAGCTCGAGAGAGCAGGGATCCTTTCCCTGGTGGTGGAAAAATTTCCCGGCCGTTCCCGTCGCATTCCAAGAGGAGGGCGCTCTCCACAGGAAAGGCGAGAGGAATTCCAGGGTCGTGCACCATTCCAGAGCTCCCCAGATGTCTCAGTGATCATTCAGGGAAACCTTTTTCCCTCACTGCCTCGACTTTCAAGCCGAGGATCGACTCACACCACGGTAGCGTGGACAGCTGTGGGAAAGCCTCGTGGGAAAGCCTCGGGGAAAGCCTCTGGGAAAGCTCGGGAAAGCCACAGATCCCTTGATCCACGCGAAGCGGGAAAGCGTGACACTGGCCTACAGCTCGGAGGAAAGCGCAAGTGCATGCCCCCACTCAGACGAGGACTGACTCCCCTGGAGACTCAGAAGTACCCAGATCCATGTCAGCACTGGAGAGGAATCCTCAGGTTCGGCAACGACTCCACACAAGGTCTTAGGCCCCGGCATCACACGGAGAGAGGAATCCGAGAGGCCCCGAGCAACTCGCATGGGGACTGGCTTTCCTGAGGCCACCAGAGCGGGTCCCTGAGGTCCCCGTCTAAGTCGAAGCACCTGCCCGCAACTCGAGAAAATCCAGGAGGTTCTCCCCTCCAGGCGAGATGAGGCCCATTTCCGCTGAGGGACGTCTCGAGGCTAATCACACCTAACCTCTGGAACTTCCAAAGGGTCTTCACACCCTTGCTGCAACTCAAGAAGTTCCCGACACCCGTCTCCACTCGAGAGGAACACGAGAGTTCCGCCACATCCAGAGGAGCCCCGTTTCCGCCTCTAGCTCGAGAAGGAGATTCCTCCCTGTGGTCGTCGGGAAAGGATTCCTGGCTTCCCGCGCATCTCAAGAGGAGGCGTCTCCACAAAGGAAGGCGAGAGGAACTCCAGGGTCGTGCCACCATTCCCAGCAGTCTCCCCAGATGTCTCAGTCCATTCCAGGGAAACCTGTTTTCCCTGCACTGCCTCGATTTCAAGCGAGGATCGACTCACACCACAGTCAGGGCACGTGGGACAGCCTGTGGGAAAGCCTCGTGGGAAAGGCCTCGAGGAAAGCCACAGATCCCTTGATCACGCCGAAGGGAAGCGGACACTGCTGCTACAGCTCTCGGAGGAAGCCAGTGCATGCCCCCACACGAGACGAGACTGACTTCCCCTGGGGAGACTCCAGAAGTTCCCCAAAGATCCATGTCAGCACTGGAGAGGGAATCCTCAGGTTCCGCACGACTCCACACAGGTCTTAGGCCCCGGCATCGACGGAGAGGAATCCCGAGAGGCCCCGAGCAACTCGCATGGGGACTTGCCTTTCCTGAGGCCACCAGAGCGGCGTCCCTGCAGGTCCCCGTGCGAAGTGCAGAGAGCCACCTGCCGCAACTCCGAGAAAATCCAGGAGTTCTTCCCTCCAGGCGAGATGAGGCCCATTTCTGAGGCGTCTCGAGGCTAATCACACCTAACCTCTGGAACTTCCAAAGGGTCCTTCACAACCCTTGCTGCAAACTCAAGAAGTTCCCCGACATACCTCGTCCACTCGGAGAGGAAGCACGAGAGTCCCGCCCACATCCAGAGGAGCCCCGTTTCCGCCTCTAGCTCGAGAGGAGGGATCCTTTCCCTGCGTGGTCGGGAAAGAATTCCCAGTGCTTTCCCGTCGCATCTCAAGAGGAGGCGCTCTCCACAGGAAAAGCGAAGAGGAACTCCAGGGTCGTGCCACCATTCCCAGAGTCCCCAGATGTCTCAGTCCATTCCAGGGAAACCTGTTTTCCCTGCACTGCCTCGACTTTCAAGCCGAGGATCGACTCACACCACGTGGCACGTGGGACAGCCCTGTGGGAAAGCCTCGTGGGAAAGCCTCGTGGGAAAGCCTCGAGGGAAAGCCACAGATCCCTTTGATCCCACGCGAAGGGAAGCGCTGACACTGCTGCTACAGCTCGGGAGGAAAGCGCACGTGCATGCCCCACTCGAGACGAGGACTGACTCCCCTGGGGAGACTCCAGAAGTACCCCAAGATCCATGTCAGCACTGGAGAGGAATCCTCAGGTTCCGGCACCGACTCCACACAAGGTCTTAGGCCCCGGCATCGACGGGAGAGGAATCCCGAGAGGCCCCGAGCAACTCGCATGGGGACTGGCCTTTCCTGAGGCCACCAGAGCGGGTCCCTGAGGTCCCCGTCGTAAGTCGAGAGCACCTGCCGCAACTCGAGAAAATCCAGGAGGTTCTCCCCTCCAGGCGAGATGAGGCCCATTTCCGCTGAGGCGTCTCGAGGCTAATCACACCTAACCTCTGGAACTTCCAAAGGGTCCTTCACACCCTTGCTGCAACTCAAGAAGTTCCCCGACATACCCGTCTCCACTCGAGAGGAAGCACGAGAGTCCCGCCCACATCCAGAGGAGACCCCGTTTCCGCCTCCTAGCTCGAGAGGAGGGATCCTTTCCCTGCGTGGTCGGGAAAGAATTCCCGGCGTTCCCGTCGCATCTCAAGAGGAGGCGCTCTCCACAGGAAAGGCGAGAGGAACTCCAGGGTCGTGCCACCATTCCCAGAGTCCCCCAGATGTCTCAGTCCATTCCAGGGAAACCTGTTTTCCCTGCACTGCCTCGACTTTCAAGCCGAGGATCGACTCACACCACGGTGGCACGTGGGACAGCCCTGTGGGAAAGCCTCGTGGGAAAGCCTCGTGGGAAAGCCTCGAGGGAAAGCCACAGATCCCTTGATCCACGCGAAGGGAAGCGTGACACTGCTGCTACAGCTCGGGAGGAAAGCGCACGTGCATGCCCCACTCGAGACGAGGACTGACTCCCTGGGGAGACTCCAGAAGTACCCCAAGATCCATGTCAGCACTGGAGAGGAATCCTCAGGTTCCGGCACCGACTCCACACAAGGTCTTAGGCCCCGGCATCGACGGGAGAGGAATCCCGAGAGGCCCCGAGCAACTCGCATGGGGACTGGCCTTTCCTGAGGCCACCAGAGCGGGTCCCTGAGGTCCCCGTCGTAAGTCGAGAGCACCTGCCGCAACTCGAGAAAATCCAGGAGGTTCTCCCCTCCAGGCGAGATGAGGCCCATTTCCGCTGAGGCGTCTCGAGGCTAATCACACCTAACCTCTGGAACTTCCAAAGGGTCCTTCACACCCTTGCTGCAACTCAAGAAGTTCCCCGACATACCCGTCTCCACTCGAGAGGAAGCACGAGAGTCCCGCCCACATCCAGAGGAGCCCCGTTTCCGCCTCCTAGCTCGAGAGGAGGGATCCTTTCCCTGCGTGGTCGGGAAAGAATTCCCGGCGTTCCCGTCGCATCTCAAGAGGAGGCGCTCTCCACAGGAAAGGCGAGAGGAACTCCAGGGTCGTGCCACCATTCCCAGAGTCCCCAGATGTCTCAGTCCATTCCAGGGAAACCTGTTTTCCCTGCACTGCCTCGACTTTCAAGCCGAGGATCGACTCACACCACGGTGGCACGTGGGACAGCCCTGTGGGAAAGCCTCGTGGGAAAAGCCTCGTGGGAAAGCCTCAGAGGGAAAGCCACAGATCCCTTGATCCACGCGAAGGGAAGCTGACACTGCTGCTACAGCTCGGGAGGAAAGCGCACGTGCATGCCCCCACTCGAGACGAGGACTGACTCCCCTGGGGAGACTCCAGAAGTACCCCAAGATCCATGTCAGCACTGGAGAGGAATCCTCAGGTTCCGGCACCGACTCCACACAAGGTCTTAGGCCCCGGCATCGACGGGAGAGGAATCCGAGAGGCCCCCGAGCAACTCGCATGGGGACTGGCCTTTCCTGAGGCCACCAGAGCGGGTCCCTGAGGTCCCCGTCGTAAGTCGAGAGCACCTGCCGCAACTCGAGAAAATCCAGGAGGTTCTCCCCTCCAGGCGAGATGAGGCCCATTTCCGCTGAGGCGTCTCGAGGCTAATCACATCCTAACCTCTGGAACTTCCAAAGGGTCCTTCACACCCTTGCTGCAACTCAAGAAGTTCCCCGACATACCCGTCTCCACTCGAGAGGAAGCACGAGAGTCCCGCCCACATCCAGAGGAGCCCCGTTTCCGCCTCCTAGCTCGAGAGGAGGGATCCTTTCCCTGCGTGGTCGGGAAAGAATTCCCGGCGTTCCCGTCGCATCTCAAGAGGAGGCGCTCTCCACAGGAAAGGCGAGAGGAACTCCAGGGTCGTGCCACCATTCCCAGAGTCCCCCAGATGTCTCAGTCCATTCCAGGGAAACCTGTTTTCCCTGCACTGCCTCGACTTTCAAGCCGAGGATCGACTCACACCACGGTGGCACGTGGGACAGCCCTGTGGGAAAGCCTCGTGGGAAAGCCTCGTGGGAAAGCCTCGAGGGAAAGCCACAGATCCCTTGATCCACGCGAAGGGAAGCGTGACACTGCTGCTACAGCTCGGGAGGAAAGCGCACGTGCATGCCCCCACTCGAGACGAGGACTGACTCCCCTGGGGAGACTCCAGAAGTACCCCAAGATCCATGTCAGCACTGGAGAGGAATCCTCAGGTTCCGGCACCGACTCCACACAAGGTCTTAGGCCCCAGGCATCGACGGGAGAGGAATCCCGAGAGGCCCCCCGAGCAACTCGCATGGGGACTGGCCTTTCCTGAGGCCACCAGAGCGGGTCCCTGAGGTCCCCGTCGTAAGTCGAGAGCACCTGCCGCAACTCGGAGAAAATCCAGGAGGTTCTCCCCTCCAGGCGAGATGAGGCCCATTTCCGCTGAGGCGTCTCGAGGCTAATCACACCTAACCTCTGGAACTTCCAAAGGGTCCTTCACACCCTTGCTGCAACTCAAGAAGTTCCCCGACATACCCGTCTCCACTCGAGAGGAAGCACGAGAGTCCCGCCCACATCCAGAGGAGCCCCGTTTCCGCCTCCTAGCTCGAGAGGAGGGATCCTTTCCTGCGTGGTCGGGAAAGAATTCCCGGCGTTCCCGTCGCATCTCAAGAGGAGGCGCTCTCCACAGGAAAGGCGAGAGGAACTCCAGGGTCGTGCCACCATTCCCAGAGTCCCCCAGATGTCTCAGTCCATTCCAGGGAAACCTGTTTCCCTGCACTGCCTCGACTTTCAAGCCGAGGATCGACTCACACCACGGTGGCACGTGGGACAGCCCTGTGGGAAAGCCTCGTGGGAAAGCCTCGTGGGAAAGCCTCGAGGGAAAGCCACAGATCCCTTGATCCACGCGAAGGGAAGCGTGACACTGCTGCTACAGCTCGGGAGGAAAGCGCACGTGCATGCCCCCACTCGAGACGAGGACTGACTCCCCTGGGGAGACTCCAGAAGTACCCCAAGATCCATGTCAGCACTGGAGAGGAATCCTCAGGTTCCGGCACCGACTCCACACAAGGTCTTAGGCCCCGGCATCGACGGGAGAGGAATCCCGAGAGGCCCCCGAGCAACTCGCATGGGACTGGCCTTTCCTGAGGCCACCAGAGCGGGTCCCTGAGGTCCCCGTCGTAAGTCGAGAGCACCTGCCGCAACTCGGAGAAAATCCAGGAGGTTCTCCCCTCCAGGCGAGATGAGGCCCATTTCCGCTGAGGCGTCTCGAGGCTAATCACACCTAACCTCTGGAACTTCCAAAGGGTCCTTCACACCCTTGCTGCAACTCAAGAAGTTCCCCGACATACCCGTCTCCACTCGAGAGGAAGCACGAGAGTCCCGCCCACATCCAGAGGAGCCCCGTTTCCGCCTCCTAGCTCGAGAGGAGGGATCCTTTCCCTGCGTGGTCGGGAAAGAATTCCCGGCGTTCCCGTCGCATCTCAAGAGGAGGCGCTCTCCACAGGAAAGGCGAGAGGAACTCCAGGGTCGTGCCACCATTCCCAGAGTCCCCCAGATGTCTCAGTCCATTCCAGGGAAACCTGTTTTCCCTGCACTGCCTCGACTTTCAAGCCGAGGATCGACTCACACCACGGTGGCACGTGGACAGCCCTGTGGGAAAGCCTCGTGGGAAAGCCTCGTGGGAAAGCCTCGAGGGAAAGCCACAGATCCCTTGATCCACGCGAAGGGAAGCGTGACACTGCTGCTACAGCTCGGGAGGAAAGCGCACGTGCATGCCCCCACTCGAGACGAGGACTGACTCCCCTGGGGAGACTCCAGAAGTACCCCAAGATCCATGTCAGCACTGGAGAGGAATCCTCAGGTTCCGGCACCGACTCCACACAAGGTCTTAGGCCCCGGCATCGACGGGAGAGGAATCCCGAGAGGCCCCCGAGCAACTCGCATGGGGACTGGCCTTTCCTGAGGCCACCAGAGCGGGTCCCTGAGGTCCCCGTCGTAAGTCGAGAGCACCTGCCGCAACTCGAGAAAATCCAGGAGGTTCTCCCCTCCAGGCGAGATGAGGCCCATTTCCGCTGAGGCGTCTCGAGGCTAATCACACCTAACCTCTGGAACTTCCAAAGGGTCCTTCACACCCTTGCTGCAACTCAAGAAGTTCCCCGACATACCCGTCTCCACTCGAGAGGAAGCACGAGAGTCCCGCCCACATCCAGAGGAGCCCCGTTTCCGCCTCCTAGCTCGAGAGGAGGGATCCTTTCCCTGCGTGGTCGGGAAAGAATTCCCGGCGTTCCCGTCGCATCTCAAGAGGAGGCGCTCTCCACAGGAAAGGCGAGAGGAACTCCAGGGTCGTGCCACCATTCCCAGAGTCCCCCAGATGTCTCAGTCCATTCCAGGGAAACCTGTTTTCCCTGCACTGCCTCGACTTTCAAGCCGAGGATCGACTCACACCACGGTGGCACGTGGGACAGCCCTGTGGGAAAGCCTCGTGGGAAAGCCTCGTGGGAAAGCCTCGAGGGAAAGCCACAGATCCCTTGATCCACGCGAAGGGAAGCGTGACACTGCTGCTACAGCTCGGGAGGAAAGCGCACGTGCATGCCCCCACTCGAGACGAGGACTGACTCCCCTGGGGAGACTCCAGAAGTACCCCAAGATCCATGTCAGCACTGGAGAGGAATCCTCAGGTTCCGGCACCGACTCCACACAAGGTCTTAGGCCCCGGCATCGACGGGAGAGGAATCCCGAGAGGCCCCGAGCAACTCGCATGGGACTGGCCTTTCCTGAGGCCACCAGAGCGGGTCCCTGAGGTCCCCGTCGTAAGTCGAGAGCACCTGCCGCAACTCGAGAAAATCCAGGAGGTTCTCCCCTCCAGGCGAGATGAGGCCCATTTCCGCTGAGGCGTCTCGAGGCTAATCACACCTAACCTCTGGAACTTCCAAAGGGTCCTTCACACCCTTGCTGCAACTCAAGAAGTTCCCCGACATACCCGTCTCCACTCGAGAGGAAGCACGAGAGTCCCGCCCACATCCAGAGGAGCCCCGTTTCCGCCTCCTAGCTCGAGAGGAGGGATCCTTTCCCTGCGTGGTCGGGAAAGAATTCCCGGCGTTCCCGTCGCATCTCAAGAGGAGGCGCTCTCCACAGGAAAGGCGAGAGGAACTCCAGGGTCGTGCCACCATTCCCAGAGTCCCCCAGATGTCTCAGTCCATTCCAGGGAAACCTGTTTTCCCTGCACTGCCTCGACTTTCAAGCCGAGGATCGACTCACACCACGGTGGCACGTGGGACAGCCCTGTGGGAAAGCCTCGTGGGAAAGCCTCGTGGGAAAGCCTCGAGGGAAAGCCACAGATCCCTTGATCCACGCGAAGGGAAGCGCTGACACTGCTGCTACAGCTCGGGAGGAAAGCGCACGTGCATGCCCCCACTCGAGACGAGGACTGACTCCCCTGGGGAGACTCCAGAAGTACCCCAAGATCCATGTCAGCACTGGAGAGGAATCCTCAGGTTCCGGCACCGACTCCACACAAGGTCTTAGGCCCCGGCATCGACGGGAGAGGAATCCCGAGAGGCCCCGAGCAACTCGCATGGGGACTGGCCTTTCCTGAGGCCACCAGAGCGGGTCCCTGAGGTCCCCGTCGTAAGTCGAGAGCACCTGCCGCAACTCGAGAAAATCCAGGAGGTTCTCCCCTCCAGGCGAGATGAGGCCCATTTCCGCTGAGGCGTCTCGAGGCTAATCACACCTAACCTCTGGAACTTCCAAAGGGTCCTTCACACCCTTGCTGCAACTCAAGAAGTTCCCCGACATACCCGTCTCCACTCGAGAGGAAGCACGAGAGTCCCGCCCACATCCAGAGGAGCCCCGTTTCCGCCTCCTAGCTCGAGAGGAGGGATCCTTTCCCTGCGTGGTCGGGAAAGAATTCCCGGCGTTCCCGTCGCATCTCAAGAGGAGGCGCTCTCCACAGGAAAGGCGAGAGGAACTCCAGGGTCGTGCCACCATTCCCAGAGTCCCCCAGATGTCTCAGTCCATTCCAGGGAAACCTGTTTTCCCTGCACTGCCTCGACTTTCAAGCCGAGGATCGACTCACACCACGGTGGCACGTGGGACAGCCCTGTGGGAAAGCCTCGTGGGAAAGCCTCGTGGGAAAGCCTCGAGGGAAAGCCACAGATCCCTTGATCCACGCGAAGGGAAGCGCGACACTGCTGCTACAGCTCGGGAGGAAAGCGCACGTGCATGCCCCCACTCGAGACGAGGACTGACTCCCCTGGGGAGACTCCAGAAGTACCCCAAGATCCATGTCAGCACTGGAGAGGAATCCTCAGGTTCCGGCACCGACTCCACACAAGGTCTTAGGCCCCGGCATCGACGGGAGAGGAATCCCGAGAGGCCCCCGAGCAACTCGCATGGGGACTGGCCTTTCCTGAGGCCACCAGAGCGGGTCCCTGAGGTCCCCGTCGTAAGTCGAGAGCACCTGCCGCAACTCGAGAAAATCCAGGAGGTTCTCCCCTCCAGGCGAGATGAGGCCCATTTCCGCTGAGGCGTCTCGAGGCTAATCACATCCTAACATCTGGAACTTCCAAAGGGTCCTTCACACCCTTGCTGCAACTCAAGAAGTTCCCCGACATACCCGTCTCCACTCGAGAGGAAGCACGAGAGTCCCGCCCACATCCAGAGGAGCCCCGTTTCCGCCTCCTAGCTCGAGAGGAGGGATCCTTTCCCTGCGTGGTCGGGAAAGAATTCCCGGCGTTCCCGTCGCATCTCAAGAGGAGGCGCTCTCCACAGGAAAGGCGAGAGGAACTCCAGGGTCGTGCCACCATTCCCAGAGTCCCCCAGATGTCTCAGTCCATTCCAGGGAAACCTGTTTTCCCTGCACTGCCTCGACTTTGCAAGCCGAGGATCCACTCACACCACGGTGGCACGTGGGACAGCCCTGTGGGAAAGCCTCGTGGGAAAGCCTCGTGGGAAAGCCTCGAGGGAAAGCCACAGATCCCTTGATCCACGCGAAGGGAAGCGTGACACTGCTGCTACAGCTCGGGAGGAAAGCGCACGTGCATGCCCCCACTCGAGACGAGGACTGACTCCCCTGGGGAGACTCCAGAAGTACCCCAAGATCCATGTCAGCACTGGAGAGGAATCCTCAGGTTCCGGCACCGACTCCACACAAGGTCTTAGGCCCCGGCATCGACGGGAGAGGAATCCCGAGAGGCCCCCGAGCAACTCGCATGGGGACTGGCCTTTCCTGAGGCCACCAGAGCGGGTCCCTGAGGTCCCCGTCGTAAGTCGAGAGCACCTGCCGCAACTCGAGAAAATCCAGGAGGTTCTCCCCTCCAGGCGAGATGAGGCCCATTTCCGCTGAGGCGTCTCGAGGCTAATCACACCTAACCTCTGGAACTTCCAAAGGGTCCTTCACACCCTTGCTGCAACTCAAGAAGTTCCCCGACATACCCGTCTCCACTCGAGAGGAAGCACGAGAGTCCCGCCCACATCCAGAGGAGCCCCGTTTCCGCCTCCTAGCTCGAGAGGAGGGATCCTTTCCCTGCGTGGTCGGGAAAGAATTCCCGGCGTTCCCGTCGCATCTCAAGAGGAGGCGCTCTCCACAGGAAAGGCGAGAGGAACTCCAGGGTCGTGCCACCATTCCCAGAGTCCCCCAGATGTCTCAGTCCATTCCAGGGAAACCTGTTTTCCCTGCACTGCCTCGACTTTCAAGCCGAGGATTCGACTCACACCACGGTGGCACGTGGGACAGCCCTGTGGGAAAGCCTCGTGGGAAAGCCTCGTGGGAAAGCCTCGAGGGAAAGCCACAGATCCCTTGATCCACGCGAAGGGAAGCGTGACACTGCTGCTACAGCTCGGGAGGAAAGCGCACGTGCATGCCCCCACATCGAGACGAGGACTGACTCCCCTGGGGAGACTCCAGAAGTTACCCCAAGATCCATGTCAGCACTGGAGAGGAAATCCTCAGGTTCCGGCACCGACTCCACACAAGGTCTTAGGCCCCGGCATCGACGGGAGAGGAATCCCGAGAGGCCCCCGAGCAACTCGCATGGGACTGGCCTTTCCTGAGGCCACCAGAGCGGGTCCCTGAGGTCCCCGTCGTAAGTCGAGAGCACCTGCCGCAACTCGAGAAAATCCAGGAGGTTCTCCCCTCCAGGCGAGATGAGGCCCATTTCCTGCTGAGGCGTCTCGAGGCTAATCACACCTAACCTCTGGAACTTCCAAAGGGTCCTTCACACCCTTGCTGCAACTCAAGAAGTTCCTCGACATACCCAGTCTCCACTCGAGAGGAAGCACGAGAGTCCCGCCCACATCCAGAGGAGCCCCGTTTCCGCCTCCTAGCTCGAGAGGAGGGATCCTTTCCCTGCGTGGTCGGGAAAGAATTCCCGGCGTTCCCGTCGCATCTCAAGAGGAGGCGCTCTCCACAGGAAAGGCGAGAGGAACTCCAGGGTCGTGCCACCATTCCCAGAGTCCCCCAGATGTCTCAGTCCATTCCAGGGAAACCTGTTTTCCCTGCACTGCCTCGACTTTCAAGCCGAGGATCGACTCACACCACGGTGGCACGTGGGACAGCCCTGTGGGAAAGCCTCGTGGGAAAGCCTCGGGAAGCTCGAGGAAAGCCACAGATCCCTTGATCCACGCGAAGGGAAGCGTGACACTGCTGCTACAGCTCGGGAGGAAAGCGCACGTGCATGCCCCCACTCGAGACGAGGACTGACTCCCCTGGGGAGACTCCAGAAGTACCCCAAGATCCATGTCAGCACTGGAGAGGAATCCTCAGGTTCCGGCACCGACTCCACACAAGGTCTTAGGCCCCGGCATCGACGGGAGAGGAATCCCGAGAGGCCCCCGAGCAACTCGCATGGGGACTGGCCTTTCCTGAGGCCACCAGAGCGGGTCCCTGAGGTCCCCGTCGTAAGTCGAGAGCACCTGCCGCAACTCGAGAAAATCCAGGAGGTTCTCCCCTCCAGGCGAGATGAGGCCCATTTCCGCTGAGGCGTCTCGAGGCTAATCACACCTAACCTCTGGAACTTCCAAAGGGTCCTTCACACCCTTGCTGCAACTCAAGAAGTTCCCCGACATACCCGTCTCCACTCGAGAGGAAGCACGAGAGTCCCGCCCACATCCAGAGGAGCCCGTTTCCGCCTCCTAGCTCGAGAGGAGGGATCCTTTCCCTGCGTGGTCGGGAAAGAATTCCCGGCGTTCCCGTCGCATCTCAAGAGAGGCGCTCTCCACAGGAAAGGCGAGAGGAACTCCAGGGTCGTGCCACCATTCCCAGAGTCCCCCAGATGTCTCAGTCCATTCCAGGGAAACCTGTTTTCCCTGCACTGCCTCGACTTTCAAGCCGAGGATCGACTCACACCACGGTGGCACGTGGGACAGCCCTGTGGGAAAGCCTCGTGGGAAAGCCTCGAGGGAAAGCCACAGATCCCTTGATCCACGCGAAGGGAAGCGTGACACTGCTGCTACAGCTCGGGAGGAAAGCGCACGTGCATGCCCCCACTCGAGACGAGGACTGACTCCCCTGGGGAGACTCCAGAAGTACCCCAAGATCCATGTCAGCACTGGAGAGGAATCCTCAGGTTCCGGCACCGACTCCACACAAGGTCTTAGGCCCCGGCATCGACGGGAGAGGAATCCCGAGAGGCCCCCGAGCAACTCGCATGGGGACTGGCCTTTCCTGAGGCCACCAGAGCGGGTCCCTGAGGTCCCCGTCGTAAGTCGAGAGCACCTGCCGCAACTCGAGAAAATCCAGGAGGTTCTCCCCTCCAGGCGAGATGAGGCCCATTTCCGCTGAGGCGTCTCGAGGCTAATCACACCTAACCTCTGGAACTTCCAAAGGGTCCTTCACACCCTTGCTGCAACTCAAGAAGTTCCCCGACATACCCGTCTCCACTCGAGAGGAAGCACGAGAGTCCCGCCCACATCCAGAGGAGCCCGTTTCCGCCTCCTAGCTCGAGAGGAGGGATCCTTTCCCTGCGTGGTCGGGAAAGAATTCCCGGCGTTCCCGTCGCATCTCAAGAGGAGGCGCTCTCCACAGGAAAGGCGAGAGGAACTCCAGGGTCGTGCCACCATTCCCAGAGTCCTCCAGATGTCTCAGTCCATTCCAGGGAAACCTGTTTTCCCTGCACTGTTTCGACTTTCAAGCCGAGGATCGACTCACACCACGGTGGCACGAGGGACTGCCCTGTGGGAAAGCCTCGTGGGAAAGCCTCGCGGAAAAGGCTCGAGGGAAAGCCACAGATCCCTTGATGCACGCGAAGGGAAGCGTGACACTGCTGCTACAGCTCGGGAGGAAATCACACGTGCATGCCCTCAGTCGAGATGAGGACTGACTCCCCTGGGGAGACTCCAGAAGTACCCCAAGTTCCATGTCAGCACTGGAGAGGAATCCTCAGGTTCCGACACCCACTCACACACAAGATCTCAGGCCCCGGCATCACCGGGAGAGGAATCCCGAGAGGCCCCCGAGCAACTCGCATGGGGACTGGCCTTTCCTGAGGCCTCCAGAGCGGGTCCCTGAGGTCCCTGTCGTAAGTCGAGAGCACCTGCCGCAACTTGAGAAAATGCAGGAGGTTCTCCACTCCAGGCGAGATGAGGCCCATTTCCGCTGAGGCGTCTGCGAGGCTAATCACATCTAACATCTGGAACTTCCAAAGGGTCCTTCACACCCTTGCTGCAACTCAAGAAGTTCCCCGACATACCCGTCTCCTCTCGTGAGGAAGCACGAGAGTCCCGCCCACATCCAGAGGAGACCTGTTTCCGCCTCCTAGCTCGAGAGGAGGGATCCTTTCCCTGCGTGGTGGGGAAAGAATTCCCCGCGTTCCCATCGCATCTCAAGAGGAGGCGCTCTCCACAGGAAAGGCGAGAGGAACTCCAGGGTCGTGCCACCATTCCCAGAGTCCCCCAGATGTCTCAGTCCATTCCAGGGAAACCTATTTTCCCTGCACTGCCTCTACTTTGAAGCCGAGGATCGACTCACACCACGGTGGCACGTGGGACAGCCCTGTGGGAAAGCCTCTTGGGAAAGCCTCGTGGGAAAGCCTCGAGGGAAAGCCACAGATCCCTTGATGCACGCGAAGGGAAGCGTGACACTGCTGCTACAGCTCGGGAGGAAAGCGCACATGCATGCCCCCACTCGAGGCTAGGACTGACTCCCCTGGGTAGACTCCAGAAGTACCCCAAGATCCATGTCAACACTGGAGAGGAATCCTCAGGTTCCGGCACCGATTCCTCACAAGGTCTTAGGCCCCAGCATCGACGGGAGAGGAATCCCGAGAGGCTCCCGAGCAACTCGCATGTGGACTGGCGTTTCCTGAGGCCACCATAGCGGATCCCTATGGTCCCCGTCGTAAGTCGAGAGCACCTGCCGCAACTCGAGAAAATCCAGGAGGTTCTCCCCACCAGGCGAGATGAGGCCCATTTCCGCTGAGGCGTCTAGAGGCTAATCACATCTAACATCTGGAACTTCCAAAGGGTCCTTCACACCCTTGCTGCAACTCAAGAAGTTCCCCGACATACCCGTCTCCACTCGAGAGAAAGCACGAGAGTCCCGCCCACATCCAGAGGAGCCCCGTTTCCGCCTGATAGATCCAGAGGAGGGATCGTTTCCCTGTGTGGTCGTGAAAGAATTCCCGGCGTTCCCGGCGCATCTCAAGAGGAGGCGCTCTCCACAGGAAAGGCAAGAGGAACTCGAGGGTCGTGCCACCATTCCCAGAATCCGCCAGAAAATTCCTTGTCGGGAATTTTATTGGCCTTCCGCGTAAACCTAGCTATTCAGCCTTTTTCCTCCAGTTAATCTTCTTACTACCCTATAATTTCTTAATCTCATCTTACATTAATAAATACACAAGACTTTCCACGTCAACGCCGTCCATCCGTCGAATTCCCTGGATCCAGCGGGGCAGGACCCCGGCACACTGAGATATCTGGGGGACTCTTGGAATGATGGCACAACACTGGAGTTTCTCTCGCCTTTCCTTTGGAGAGCGCCTCCTCATGAGATGCGACGGGAACACCTGGAATTCTTTCCGGAACATACAGGAAAAAGATACCTGACCGCGAGGTACGAGGCGGAAACGGGGCTCCTCTGGATGTGGGCGGGACTCTCGTGCTTCTTCTCGAGTGGAGTCAGATATGTTGGGGAACTTCTTGAGTTGCAGCAAGGGTGTGAAGGACCCTTTGGAAGTTCCAGGGGTTAGGTGTGATTAGCCTCGAGACGCCTGAGTGGAAATGGGCCTCATCTCGCCTGGAGGGGAGAACCTCCTGGATTTTCTCGAGTTGCGGCAGGTGCTCTTGACTTACGACGGGGACCTCAGGGACCCGCTCTGGTGGCCTCAGGAAAGGCCAGTCCCCATGCGAGTTGCTCGGGGGCCTCTCGGGATTCCTCTCCCTTCGACGCCGGGGCCTAAGACCTTGGGTGGAGTTGGTGCCGGAACCTGAGGATTCCTCTCCAGTGCTGACATGCATCTTGCGGTACTTCTGGAGTCTCCCCAGGGGAGTCAGTCCTCGTCTCGAGTGGGGGCATGCACGTTCGCTTTCCTCACGAGCTGTAGCAGAACTGTCACGCTTCCCTTCGCTTGGATCAAGGGATCTGTGGCTTTCCCTCGAGGCTTTCCCAGGAGGCTTTCCCACGAGGCTTTCCCACAGGGCTGTCCCACGTGCCACCGTGGTGTGAGTTGATCCTTGGCTTGAAAGTCGAGGCAGTGCAGGGAAAACAGGTTTCCCTGGAATGGACTGAGACATCTCGGGGACTCTGGGAATGGTGGCACGACCCTGGAGTTCCTCTCGCCTTTCCTGTGGGGAGCGCCTCCTCTTGAGATGAGACAGGAACGCCGGGAGTTCTTTCCCGACCATGCAGGGAAAGGATCCCTCCTCTCGAGCTAGGAGGCGGAAACGGGGCTCCTCTGTATGTGGGCGGGACTCTCGTTCTTCCTCTCGTGTGGAGAGAGGTATGTCGGGGATCTTCTTGAGTTGCAGCAAGGGTGTGAAGGACCCTTTGGAAGTTCCAGAGGTTAGGTGTGATTAGACTCGAGACGCCTCAGCGGAAATGGGCCTCATCTCGACTGCAGGGGAGAACCTCCTGGGTTTTCTCGAGTTTCAGCAGGTGCTCTCCAGTTACGACCGGGACTTATGTAACCCGCTCTGGTCCGCTCAGGTAATGCCAGTCGACTTGCGAGTTGCTAAGGGGCCTCTCGGGATTCCTCTCCGGTCGATGATGGGGCCTAAGACCTTTTTTGGAATCGGTGCCCGAACCTGAGGTTTCCTCTCCAGTGCTGAAATGGATCTTGGGGTACTACTGGAGTCTCCACAGGGGAGTCATCTTCGTCTCCAATGGGGGCATGCACGTGCGCTTTTCTCCGGAGCATTAGGAGCAGAGTCAATTTTCCCGTTGGGTTGATCAGGGGGTTTCTTGTTTTCCCTCGAGGCTTTCCCTCGAAGCTTTCCCACGAGGCTTTCCCACAGGGCTGTCCCACGTGACACCGTGGTGTGAGTCGATCCTCGGCTTGAAAGTCGAGCAGTGCAGGGAAAACAGGTTTCCCTGGAATGGACTGAGGCATCTGGGGACTCTGGGAATGTGGCACGACCCTGGTTTTCCTCTCGCCTTTCCTGTGGGAGCGCCTCCTCTTGAGATGCGACTGGAACCCCTGGAATTCTTTGCCGAACACGCAGGGAAAGGATCCCTCCTCTCGAGCTAGGAGGCGGAAACGGGGCTCCTCTGGATGTCGGCGGGACTCTCGTGCTTCCTCTCGAGTGGAGACGGGTATGTTGGGCAACTTCTTGAGTTGCAGAAAGGTTGTGAAGGACCCTTTGGAAGTTCCAGAGGTTTGGTCTGATTAGCCTCGAGACGCCTCAGCACAAATGGGACTCATCTCGCCTGGAGGGGAGAACCTCCTGGATTTTATCGAGATGCGGTAGGTGCTGTCGACTTACGACGGCGACCTCAGGGACCCGCTCTGGTGGCCTCAGGAAAGGCCAGTCCCCATGCGAGTTGTTCAGGGACACTCAGAATTCCTCTCCCATCGATGCCCGGGCCTAAGATCTTGTGTAGAGTCGGTGCTGGAACCTGAGGATTCCTCTCCAGTGCTGACATGGATCTTGGGGTACTTCTGGAGTCTCCCCAGGGGAGTCAGTCCTCGTCTCGAGTGGGGGCATGCACGTGCGCTTTCCTCCCGAGCTGTAGCAGCAGGGTCGCACTTCCCTTCGCGTGGATCAAGGGATCTGTGGCTTTCCCTCGAGGCTTTCCGACGAGGCTTTTCCACGAGGCTTTCCCACAGGGCTGTCCCTCGTGCCACCGTGGTGTGAGTCGATCCTCAGCTTGAAAGTCGAGGCTGTGCAGGGAAAACACGTTACCCTGGAATGGACTGAGACATCTGGGGGACTCTGGGAATGGTGGCACGACCCTGGAGTTCCTCTCGCCTTTCCTGTGGAGAGCGCTCCTCTTGGGATGCGACCGGAATGCCGGGAATTCTTTCCCGACCACGCAGGGAAAGGATCCCTCCTCTCGAGCTAGGAGGCGGAAACGGGGCTCCTCTGGATGTGGGTGGGACTCTCGTGCTTCCTCTCAAGTGGAGACGGGTATGTCGGGGAACTTCTTGAGTTGCAGCATGGGTGTGAAGGACTCTTTGGAAGTTCCAGAGGTTTTGGTGTGATTAGCCTCGAGACGCCTCAGCACAAATGGGCCTCATCTCGCCTGGAGGGGAGAACCTCCTGGATTTTCTCGAGTTGCGGCATGTGCTCTCGACTTACGATGGGGAACTCAGGGACCCACTCTGGTGGCCTCAGGAAAGGCCAGTCCCCATGCGAGTTGCTCGGGGGCCACTCGGGATTCCTCTCCCGTCGATGCCGGGCCCTAAGACATTGTGTGGAGTCGGTGCCAGAACTTGAGGATTCCTCTCCAGTGCTGACATGGATCTTGGAGTACTTCTGGAGTTTCCTCAGCGGAGTCAGTCCTTGTCTCGAGTAGGGGCTTGCACGTGCGCTTTCCTCCCGAGCTGTAGCAGCAATGTCACGCTTCCCTTCGCGTGGATCAAGGGATCAGGGGCTTTACCTCGAGGCTTTCCCCCGAGGCTTTCCCAAGAGGCTTTCCCACATGGATGTCCCACGTGCCATCGTGGTGTGAGTCGATCCTCGGCTTAAAAGTCGAGGCAGTGCAAGGAAAACAGGTTTCCCTGGAATGGACTGAGACATCTGGGGGACCCTGGGAATGTGGCACGACCCTGGAGTTCCTCTAGCCTTTCCTGTGTGAGCGCCTCGTCTTGAGATGCGACGGGAATGCCGGGAATTCTTTCCCGACCACGCAGGGAAAGGATCCCTCCCCTCGAGCTAGCAGGCGGAAACGGGGCTCCTTTGGATGTGGGCGTGACTCTCGTGCTTCCTCTCGAGTGGAGACCGGTATGTCGGGCAACTTCTTGGTTTGCAGAAAGGTTGTGAAGGACCCTTTGGAAGTTCCAGAGGTTAGGTCTGATTAGCCTCGAGACGCCTCAGCACAAATGGGCCTCATCTCGCCTGGAGGGGAGAACCTCCTGGATTTTCTCGAGTTGCGGCAGGTGCTCTCAACTTACGACGGGGACCTCAGGGACCCGCTCTGGTGGCCTCAGGAAAGGCCATTCCCCATGCGAGTTGCTCGCGGGCCTCTCGGGATTCCTCTCCCGTCGATGCCGGGGCCCAAGACCTTGTGTGGAGTCAGTGCCGGAACCTGAGGATTCCTCTCCAGTGCCGACATGGATCTTGGGGTACTTCTGGAGTCTCCCCAGTGGAGTCAGTCCTCCTCTCGAGTGGGGGCATGCACGTGTGCTTTCCTCCCGAGCTGTAACAGCAGTTTCACGCTTCCATAGACATGGATCATGAGATCTGTGGCTGTCGCTTGAGGCTTTCCCATGAGGATTTCCCACGAGGCTTTCCCACAGAGCTGTCCCACGAGCCACCGTGGTGTGAGTCGATCCTCGGCTTGAACGTCCAGGCAGTGCAGGGAAAAAAGGTTTCCCTGGAATGGACAGAGACATCTGGTGGACTCTGGGAATGGTGGCACGACCCTGGAGTTCCTCTCGCCTTTCCTGTGGAGAGCGCCTCCTCTTGAGATGCGACAGGAAGGCCGGAATTCTTTCCCGACCACGCAGGGAAAGGATCCCTCCTCTCCGAGCTAGGAGGCGGAAACGGGGCTCCTCTGGATGTGGGCGGACTCTCGTGCTTCCTCTCGAGTGGAGACTGGTATGTCGGGGAACTTCTTGAGTTACAGCAAGGGTGTGAAGGACCCTTTGGAAGTTCCAGAGCTTCGGTGTGATTAGCCTCGAGACGCCTCAGCGGAATGGGCCTCATCTCGCCTGGAGGGGAGAACCTCCTCGATACTCTCGAGTTGAGGCAGGTGCTCTCGTGTTACGACGGGGACATCAGGGACCAGCTCTGGTGGCCTCAGGAAAGGCCAGTCCCGATGCGAGTTGCTTGGGGGCCTCTCGGGATTCTTCTCCCGTCGATGCCGGGGCTTAAGATCTTGTGTGGAGTGGGTGCCGGAACTTGAGGATTCCTCTCCAGTACTGACATGGATCTTGGTGTATTCTGGAGAATCCCCAGGGGAGTCAGTCCTCGTCCCGAGTGGGGGCATGCACGTGTGCATTCCTCCCGAGCTGTAGCAGCAGTGTCGCGCTTCCCTTCGCGTGGATCAAAGGGATCTGTGGCTTTGCCTCGAGGCTTTCCCACGAGGCTTTCCCACAAGGCTGTCCCACGTGCCACCGTGGTGTGAGTCGATCCTCGGCTTGAAAGTGGAGGCAGTGCAGGGAAAACAGGTTTCCATGCAGAGGACTGAGACATCTGGGGGACTCTGGGAATGGTGGCACGACCCTGGAGTTCCTCTCGCCTTTCCTGTTGAGAGCGGCTCCTCTTGAGATGCGACCGGAACGCCGGGAATACTTGACCGACCACGCAGGGAAAGGATCCCTCCTCTCGAGCTAGGAGGCAGAAACGGGGCTCCTCTGGATGTGGGCGGGACTGTCGTTCTTCCTCTCGAGTGGAGACGAGTATGTCGGGGAAATTCTTGAGTTGCAGCAAGGGTGTGACGGACCCTTTGGAAGTTCCAGAGGTTAGTTTTGATTAGCTTCGAGACGCCTCATTGGAAATGGGCCTCATCTCGCCTGGAGGGACAACCTCCTGGATTTTCTCGGGTTGCAGAAGGTGCTCTCGACTTGCGACGGGGACCTCAGGGACCCGCTCTGGTGGCCTCAGGAACGGCCAGTCCCCATGCGAGTTGCTCGGGGGCCTCTCGGGATTCCTCTCCCTGTCGATGCCGGGGCCTAAGACCTTGTGTGGAGTCGTTGCTGCAACCTGAGGATTCCCCTCCAGTGCTGACATGGATCTTGGGGAACCTCTGGAGTCTCCCCAGGGGAGTCAGTCCTCGTCTCGTGTGGGGGCATGCACATGGGCTTTCCTCTCGAACTGTAGCAGCAGTGTCGCGCTTCCCTTCGCGTGGATCAAGGGATCTGTGGCTTTCCCTCGAGGCTTTCCCACGAGGCTTTCCCACAAGGCTGTCCCACAGGGCTGTCCCACGTGCCACCGTGGTGTGAGTCGATCCTCGGCTTGAAAGTCGAGGCAGTGCAGGGAAAACAGGTTTCCCTGGAATGGAATGAGACATCTGGGGGATTCTGGGAATGGTGGCACGACCCTGGAGTTCCTCTCGCTTTTTCTGTGGAGAGCGCACTCCTCTTGAATTGCGACAGGGAACGCCGGGAATTCTTTCCCGACTACGCAGGGAAAGGATCCCTCCTCTCGAGCTAGGAGGCGGACATGGGGCTCCTCTGGATGTGGCGGGACTCCCGTGCTTCCTCTCGAGTTGAGACGGGTATGTCGGGGAACTTCTTAAGTTGCAGCAAGGAGGTGAAGGACCCTTTGGAAGTTCCAGAGGTTAGGTGTGATTAGCCTCCAGACGCCTCAGCGGAAATGGGCCTCATCTCGCCTGAAGGGGAGAACCTCCTGGATTTTCTCGAGTTGCGGCAGGTGCTCTCGACTGACGACGGGGACCTCATGGGACCCGCTCTGGTGGCCTCAGGAAAGGCCAGACCCCATGCGAGTTGCTCGGGGGCCTCTCAGGATTCCTCTCCTGTCGAAGCCGGTTCCTAAGACCTTGTGTGGATTCGTTTCCGGAACATGAGGATTCCTCTCCAGTGCTGACATGGATCTTGGGGTACTTCTGGAGTCTCCCCAGGGGTGTCAGTCCTCGTCTCGAGTGTGGGCATGCACGTGCACTTTCCTCCCGAGCTGTAGCAGCAGTGTCACATTTCCCTTCGCGTGGATCAAGGAATCTGTGGCTTTCTCTCGAGGCTTTCCTAAGAGGCTTTCCCACGAGGCTTTCCCACAGGGCTGTCCCACGTACCAGCGTGGTGTGAGTCGATCCTCGGCTTGAAAGTCGAGGCAGTGCAGGGAAAACAGTTTTCATTGGAATTAACTGAGACATCTTTGGGACTCTGGGAATGGTGGCACGACCCTGGAGTTCCTCTCGCCTTTCCTGTGGAGAGCGCCTCCTCTTGAGATGCAACCGGAACGCTGGGAATACTTGACCGACCACGCAGGAAAAGGATCCCTCCTCTCGAGCTAGGAGGCAGAAACGGGGCTCCTCTGGATGTGGGCGGGACTGTCGTGCTTCCTCTCGAGTGGAGATGGGTATGTCGGGGAACTTCTTGAGTTGCAGCAAGGGTGTGAAGGACCCTTTGGAAGTTCCAGAGGTTAGTTTTGATTAGCTTCGAGACGCCTCATTGGAAATGGGCCTCATCTCGCCTGCAGGGACAACCTCCTGGATTTTCTCGGGTTGCGGCAGGTGCTCTCGACTTGCGACGGGGACCTCAGGGACCCGCTCTGGTGACCTCAGGAACGGTCAGTCCCCATGCGAGTTGCTCGGGGGCCTCTCGGGATTCGTCTCCCGTCGATGCCGGGGCCTAAGACCTTGTGTGGAGTCGTTGCTGGAACCTGAGGATTCCCCTCCAGTGCTGACATGGATCTTGGGGAACCTCTGGAGTCTCCCCAGGGGAGTCAGTCCTCGTCTCGTGTGGGGGCATGCACATGGGCTTTCCTCTGGAACTGTAGCAGCAGTGTCGCGCTTCCCTTCGCGTGGATCAAGGGATCTGTGGCTTTCCCTCGAGGCTTTCCCACGAGGCTTTCCCACAAGGCTGTCCCAGGTGCCACTGTGGTGTGAATCGATCCTCAGCTTGAAATTCGAGGCAGTGCAGGGAAAACAGGTTTCCCTGGAATGCACTGAGACATCTGGGGAACTCTGGGAATGGTGGCACGACCCTGGATTTCCTCTCGCCTTTCCTGTGGAGAACGCCTCCTGTTCAGATGCGCGGGAATGCCAGGAATCCTTTCCCGACGACACAGGGAGAGAATCAATCCTCTCGAGCTATGAGGCGGAAACGGGGCTCCTCTGGATGTGGGCGGGACTCTCGTGTTTCCTCTCGAGTGAAGACGGGTATGTCGGGGAACTTCTTGAGTTGCAGCAAGGGTGTGAATTACCCTTTGGAAGTTCCAGAGGTTAGGTGTGATTAGCCTCGAGACGCCTCAGCGGAAATGGGCCTCATCTCGCCTGAAGGGGAGAACCTCCAGGATTTTCTCGAGTTGCGGCAGGTGCTTTCCACGTAGGACGGGGACCACAGGGACAAGCTCTGGTGGCCTCAGGGAAGGCCAGTCCCCATGCGAGTTGCTCGGGGGCCTCTTAGGATTCCTCTCCCGTTGATGCTGCGGCCTAAGTCCTTGTGTGGAGTCGTTGCCAGAATCTGAGGATTCCTCTCCAGTGCTGACATGGATTTAGGGGTACTTCTAGAGTCTCCCCATGGGAGTCAGTCCTCGTCAGATTGGGGGCATGCACTTGGGCTTTCCTTCCGAGCTGTAGGAGCAGTGTCACGCTTCCCTTCGCGTGGATCAAGGGATCTGTGGCTTTCCCTCGAGGCTTTCCCACGAGGCTTTCCCACGAGGCTTTCCTACAGGGCTGTCCCACGTGCCACCGTGGTGTGAGTCGATCCTCGGCTTGAAAGCCGAGGCAGTGCAGGGAAGAGAGGTTTCCCTGGAATGCACGGAGACATCTGGGGGACTCTGGGAATGGTGTCACGACCCTGGAATTCCTCTCGCCTTTCCTGTGGAGAGCGCCTCCTCTTGGGATGCGACGGGAACGCCGGGGAATTTTTCCCGATCACGCAGGGAAAGGATCCCTCCTCTCAAGCTAGGAGGCGGAAACGGTGCTCCTCTGGATGTGGGCGGGACTCTCGTGCTTCCTCTGGAGTGGAGACGGTATGTGGGGGAACTTCTTGAGTTGCAGCAAGGGTGTGAAGGACCCTTTGAAAGTTCCAGAGGTTAGGTGTGATTAGCCTCGAGACGCCTCAGCGGAAATGGGCCTCATCTCGCCTGGAGGGGAGAACCTCCTGGATTTTCTCGAGTTGCGTCAGGTGCTCTAGACTTACGACGGGGACTTCAGGGACCCGCTCTGGTGGCCTCAGTTAAGGTCTCTCCCCATGCGAGTTGCTCGGGGGCCTCTCGGGATTCCTCTCCCGTCAATGTCGGGGCCTAAGACCTTGTGTGGAGTCGCTTCCGGAACCTGAGGATTCCTCTCCAGTGCTGACATGGATCTTGGGGTACTTCTGGAGTATCCCCTGAGGAGTGAGTCTTCGTCTCGTGTGGAGGCATGCACTTCTGCTTTCCTCCCGAGCTGTAGCAGCAATATCATGCTTCCCGTCGGGAGGATCATGGGATCAGTGGCTTTCCCTCGGTGCTTTCCCACGAGGCTTTCCCATGAGGCTTTCCCTCAGGGCTGTCCCACGTGCCACCGTGGTGTGAGTCAATCCTCGGCTTGAAAGTCGAGGCAGTGCAGGGAAAACAGGGTTTCCTGGAATGGACTGAGACATCTGGGGGACTCTGGGAATCGTGACACGACCGTGGAGTTCCTCTGGCCTTTCCTGTGCAGAGCGCCTCCACTTGAGATGCGACGGGAACGCCGGGAACTCTTTCCCGACCACGCAGGGAAAGGATCCCTCCTCTCTAGCTATGAGGCGGAAACGGGGCTCCTCTGGATGTGGGCGGGACTCTCGTGCTTCGTCTCGAGTGGAGACGGGTATGTCGGGAAACTTCTTGAGTTGCAGCAAGGGTGTGAAGGACCCTTTGGAAGTTCCAGATATTAGGTGTGATTATCCTCGAGACGCCTCAGCGGAAATGGGCCTCATCTCGCCTGGAGGGGAGAACCTCCTGGATTTTCTCGAGTTGTTGCAGGTGCTCTCAACTTAAGACGGGACCTCAGGGACCGCTCTGGTGGCCTCAGGAAAGGCCAGTCCCCAAGCGAGTTGCTCTGGAGCCTCTCGGGATTCCTCTCCCGTCGATGCCGGGGCCTAAGACCTTTTTGGAGTCGGGGCCAACCCTGAGGATGCCTCTCCATTGCTGACATGAATCTTTCCGTACTTCTGGAGTCTCGCCAGGGGAGCCATTCCTCATCTCGTGTGGGGGCATGCACCTGCCATTTCCTCACGAGCTGTAGCAGCAGTGTCACGCTTGCTGACGTGTGGATCAAGGGATCTGTCGCTTTCCATTGAGGCTTTCCCACGAGGCTTTCCAACAGGGCTGTCCCACGTGCCACGGTGGTGTGAGTCGATCCTCGGCGTGGACGTCGAGGCAGTGCAGGGAAAACAGGTTCTTCCTGAATGGACTTAGACATCTGGGGGACTCTTAGAATGCTGGCAAGGCCCTGGAGTTCCTCTCGTCTTTCCTGTTGAAAGCTCCTCCTCTTGATATGCGACGCGAAGGCCTGGAATTCTTTCCCGAAGACGAAGGGAAAGGATCCCTCTTCTCGAGCTACGAGGCGGAAACGGGGCTCCACTGGATGTGGGCGGGACCCTCGTCCTTCCTCTCGAGTGGAGATGGGTATGTCGGAGAACTTCTTGACTTGCAGCAAGGGTGTGAAGGACCCTTTGGAAGTTCCAGAGGTTAGTTGTGATTAGCCTCGAGACGCCTCAGCGGAAATGGGCCTCATCTCGCCTGGAGGGGAGAACCTCCTGGATTTTCTCCAGTTGCGGCAGGTGCTCTCGAGTTTCGACAGAGACCTCAGGGACCCGCCTCTGGTGACCTCAGGAAAGGCCAGTCCCATGCGAGGTGCTAGGGCCCTCTCAGGATTCCTCTCCTGTCCGATGCCGGGGCCTAAGCCTTGTGTGGAGTCGGGACCGGAACCTGAGGATTGCTCTCCAGTGCTGACATGGATCTTGGCGTACTTCTGGAGTCTCCAAGTGGCGTCAGTCCTCGGCTCGAGTGGGTCATGCACGTGCGCTTTCCTCCTGAGCGTAGCAGCAGTGTCTCGCTTCCGTCCCGTGGATCAAGGGATCTTGTGGCTTTCCTCGAGTCTTCCCATGAGGCTTTCTCTCAGGGCTATTCCACTTGCCACCATGGTGTGATCGATCCTCGGCGTGAAAGTCGAACCAGTGCAGGGAAACAGGACCTCCTTCCCACAGTAGGGGGTACACTGTCCCTTGGTCGGGTATCTCCAGGGCACTCGCGCTGGGGGGTTGCCGTGGATATTCGGCCTCAGGCTCCACGTGAGAAAGCCCAAATGGCATTAGCTGCCAGTCCAGACGCTGGCCCCTCAGGTCTCTGTCCGGAGCCTTGGGCTCCAGGCAACTCAAAGCCCTCGGGGTGCACTCTGGACTGCTGTAGGGAATGGACGCCAAGAGCCCACGAAGGAGTTGGGGAGGGGGCAGGGGGAAACAGAGGCGAGGACAGCGAGGGATCTAGGTGGAGGCGCTGGAGAGAGCGTCTGGTGCCTCGCAGAGAGGAGCCAGAGGGGGACAGTCGAGGCCCAGGGACCTGTGGAATGTGAAAAGGCGGAAATCCAGAGCAAGGCAGGCTGGGAAAGGGGGTTGGTGGCCAATTCAAAAGGACCTAGGGGCGTTTCCTGGGCGGTGAGCTCCCTTGGCACTGCTGAGGG
>NW_017212075.1:0-17006 GCF_001704415.2 Capra hircus
GCAGCATGGATGCAGGTACACCAACCTTTGTAAATAGACAACCAACTTTGCTGTATGATTCAGGGAACTCAAACTGGGGCTCAGTAGTAACCTAGAGAGGTGGGAATGCGTGCGAGGTGGGAGGGAGATTCCAGAGCAAGAGGACATAGGTACACCTATGGTCAATTCATGTGGATGTATGACAAATCAAACCAATATTGTAAAGCAATGATCAATCAACTAAAAAGAAATAACTGTTTAAAAAAAATATGAACATACACACAAACTTTGCAACAAGGTAACTCCATTTTAAAAACTATTGAAATTTTAGAAAACTACAAACGTTCTCCATGACCTTCGGTCTGGTGATCAGGTCTAACATACACAAAACAAGCCAACTTACCCAATTATGAATACAAATGAGTTAACACATTGCCTTTTATCATTTCATACATTTACCCTGTGGAGGACCTTACTCGAGAGAACCAAAAAGAAACTGCTAAATGAACCACGGACCACCCACCCTGGCCAGGCAACAGAGAAAAGAAAACACTTGCAGGAGTCATCTCACAACAGGAGGTCCTGGGAAGGAACAAGGAACGAACAAGCTACCACCAACCAGAATTCTGGAGAGGTCAGGAGATGGGAGGCTCCAGTTCAGAGGTCCTACCAACCTCCCAGGATGCACTTCGCTGGAATCCATCTCGGCTGAGTGATGCGTGTGCCCCCAAGAAGGATCCCAATTCAGAATGCCTGGCAAGAGACAAACCAGAAATGAACCCGATGACCATAAAACCTGAGAGTGCGAGCCACGTGACAGAGTGGTTCTCTCCGTTTCCCTCACCCTCCTGCCCTCCACCCCGGCAGCCCTTCCCAATGAAGCCTCTCGCTTGGACAGCACTCCTCTCCTCAGACAACTCATTGCCCAGTGTCAGACAAGAACTCACTCTCAAGCCCTGGAAGGGAACCCCCTTCCTTCATCAAAAGCAATATCCAGGAGAAAAGAGCTTCCAAAACGCTATCTTGCAGAGAAGGAAATCAGACAAGGCAATGGCAGCCCGCTCCAGTACCATTGCCTGGAGAATCCCACGGACAGAGGAGCCTGGTAGGCTGCAACCCCGGGGTCACTAAGAGTCGGACACGACTTCACTGAGTGACTTCACTTTCACTTTTCACTTTCATGTACTGGAGGAGGACATGGCAACCCACTCCAGTGTTCTTGCCTGGAGAATCCCAGGGACAGAGGAGCCTGGTAGGCTGCTGTCTATGGGGTCGCGCAGAGTCAGGCACGACTGAAGCGACGTGGCAGCAGCAGCAGAGAAGGAAATGGCACCACCTGCAGTACTCTGGTCTCAGAAATCCTAGGGACAGAGGAGCTTGGTGGGCTACAGTCCAAAAGCAGGGCATTTCTGACGGGAGGAAACAGTCCCAGGGAAGCTGAGCTGCTCACCAAAGGCCCCAGAGCTTTGGATAGCACACCAGAGCTGTGGCTGAGGATTCCCAGCTGCCATGCCTCTTGATCCTGGCCTCTTTCACTAGATACGTGTGTGGAAAACTAGAATCTCAAATATGCCCTGGTGGTTCCATAGTCAAGAATCCACCTGCCAGTGCTGGAGATGCATGTGCGATCCCTAGGATGGGAAGATGCCACATCCTATGGAGCCCGTGTGCCACAACTGCCGAGCCTGTGCTCTAGATCCTGGAAGCCACGATGCCGAGTTCACATGCCGCAGCCACTGAAGCCCGTGAGCCTGTGCCCCTCAACAAGAGGACACACTGCAGTGAGAAGCCTGCAAACCACTCGTTATGGCCCATGCTCACCAAAACTAGAGAAAAGCCCACACACAAAGATGCAACACAGCCAACAATCAATAAAACTCTTTTCCTAAACAAATGCACATCTGACAAAGAAACTGTACTCGAATTGTCCAAGAACACTAGAGCAAACAAGCCCATTCATAATTGGTAACGACTGAAATAGACACCTGGCCACTGAGGGTATACTGATAGTAAACTATCATACAAAAACATACTCAAGATACTGGTGCGATGCACGCAGAGCCCCCTTTGAAAGACAATCTGACAGTTTTTTTTTTTTTCAGTAACCACGTGGGACAAGCACTGAATTCTGTGTATGACAAGCGGTGGAAGCCAGGTATCTTACCATTGGAAGGCAAAGTTCCAGATAAACAAAAGGAAACGTTACAATGTCCATGTCGTGGTGGATCAGGTTGGAGACATCATCACAAATTACCTTTAACTGAATATGTTCAAAGGTGAGCTGGAATACATGGAGATATATCTCCATGTATTGTCAGCTGAGCATATTGAGCTCCTACATGTATGTTTTAAATATCATTCTCTAATAAAAGGGAACAGGAAACATCTCCGATGGCCTGGTGGTAAAGAAGCTGCCTACCGATGCAGGGAACACGGGTTCAATTCCTGTGTAGAAGATTCCACACGCCCAGGGGCAATGAAGCCCTTGAACAACTCTTGACGTTTGCATGCTCCAGAGCCCAAGTTCTGCACACAGAGAAAGCACTGCAATGAGAAGCCATGGCACAGCAACTAGAAGGTAGCCTCTGCTCACTACAACTAGACAAAGGAGCAATAAAGACCCAGCACAGTCAAAAATAATGTCATGTTAAAAAAAGGACAGTTCTTTGAAGAAATGACTGAGACTAGGGGTGCGACTGTAAATATATGAGCCAGGGTCATCTTCAATTATGAGAAATTAAAGAAACTAAAGACAACTATCAAGCTGTCCAAACGGATACAAATGAATGACGACACAGTGTTATCTGTATACACCAGCAAATAACAATCTGAAAGGGAATTGAAACAAACAATTCCCCTTCAATCACGTCAACATTAATAAAAGACTTTGCTATGGATGGAATGAGGATGACAAGACTGGCACACTGGAAATGATACATGATTGCTGAAAAATACCCTCAAGCCATGGACAGAGACTCCATAGCGATGACAAGACTTCAGTTGGCAATACCGTGGAATGCATCTGCCATCTGAAATGAAGATTCAATATGAATTACAAAAGGCTGAAAGGTGGCTGCTAAACCACAAAAGATGCCAGCATTCTTGGCCTCCAGAGGAGAATTCAATCCAGGGCAAGTGACGAAGCTTGATGGCTCAGAGGTTTTCTGTGAAAAAGTTTGATTCAAGTAGAAAAGAGATCGAGAGAGCTGCTGACGTAGACATTCAAAGGGGGAAGAAAGAGTACCCCCTGCTAGTCTTTAGCCAGATGTTATACAGCCACTAGCAGTCTGCTAAGGAAAGAAAGACAATGTCTCAGAGAATGGCACCAGGCCCCTCACCCACAGCATGCATTGAGATCACATTGGCAGCAGATGAGTCATCCCAGGCCAGAAAATGATGGACATGAATCTTGAAGAAAGGCAGATTTCCAAGCAAATATATAGTTTCATTCACAGAGGTTAAGAGAACCAGGTATGAGTAAGACAAACCGGTTTGTCGAGTCGTTTCTGAGCCCTTAGGGGGAACTGACCTGAAGACATTAACATACCTTAAGACAAACATTTCCATAAGAACAATGCATTGCTTAGTTCAAGGTTTGAGAAAAGTTAAATTCAGGTGGAGCCAGGAGTTGTCATGGCAACACAGAATTTTCAGAGAAACCTTCTTTTACATTTGTATCAAGATGGAGAAAAAAAAACCGCAGCCCTCTTTGGTCTCCTCCTGCCTCTTAAGAGAGAGAAAAAAACGTCTGACACTTGCAGTTTATTTTCTCTGTCTGGAGACCCCTGGCCTTCCTGCCTGTTATCCTCTCCAGGCCTGTAGGAAGCAATACACTCGGCTGCTTGGGAAAAGCGCGCGGGTCTGAGCTGTATGCAAAGGGGTGAAGCGGTAAAACCCTCGGCCCCAAAGGCGAGGCTTTTCTGCGATCGCCATTTCAGTCGGCTCCGAGACTGCAAACAAAGGGCAGAAGACATGGTTCCCTGCTCCGCCGAGTCCGAGTTCCCTTACCTGTGGTCCACAGCCCTGCGCTCTGCTCGCTGGATGCCAATCGACGGGGACCCAGGAGCCCACGAAACGAGCAGTCCCAGCTGCAATGGCGAGCCCTGAGAGCACAACTGGGGACCCCTGGCCCCGAGGCGCCGCCATGTTCACCCCGCCCCAGACCCGCTCCCGTGAGCCGCGCCCCTGACCAGCCGCCCAGGCTCGCCCCGCCCCCGACGCGCGCACGGTGCGCCCCGCCCCCACGCCCCCTGCCAGGCCAGGCCCGCGGGACCGCGACTGCCTCCAGGGGAAACACAAGGACAAGCAGATCCACCCCACCGAGACAACCCAAGCTTTTTCTCAGCTCATCTGTCTATGATTTAGGGATAAGAAGCAAAGATGACCTAGGACAGCCATGATATTCTATAGAGCCAGACCCTGGCGCGCAGAGGCTTGAAGAGGGCCCGGGAGCGCTGCCTGAAACAGCAAGCCTCTGTAGCATAGCGGTTAGGCAGGCTGGTAAGTCAGGCAGACTAGGGTCTGTAGGTCAGGAGTTCAAGTCCCGGGTTTAACTCTTTCCCTTTTAGGGGGCGGGGGACCACAAGAGGCGGGGCTTAGACCAGAAAAGTTTCTTTTGATTTTAGAGGTTTATTGTGAAGCTTAGGGTTAGGGTTCGGGCAACCCCCCAACTCGCTCGGGTTCGGGTTCGGGGTTAGGGTTAGAATTCGGGGAACCCCCCTCTTCTTAGAGTTCGGGTTTGGGTTAGGGTTCAGGTCAGGGTCAGGGTTCAGGTTACGGTTAGGGCTTAAAGTGAGCGCTAATGGGGCCCATAGTTCTTTATTAGCCTGCCCTGGCGGGCCGAGGCTTGAAGAGTGCCTGGGAGCAGCATGAAACCCGGGGGGCTTTGTTAGCATAGCGGTTAGGCTGACGGCCGAGTAAACATGCAATCTGGCTTTGTGGGTCAGAAGTTCCAGTCCGGGCTTGCCTTTTTTGCTTTGAGCGGATGGGGGACCGCAAGGGGCGGGGCTTAGGCCAGAAAAGTTTCTTTTTCTTTTAGAGTTTTATTGTTAGGGTTAGGGTTAGGGTTAGGGTGCCGGCATCCCCTCAACTTGTTAGGGTTCAGGTTCAGAGTTCGGGTTACGGGAATCCCCTCCCTTCTTAGGGTTTGGATTCGGGTTCGGGTTAGGGTTCAGGGTTCGGGTTTGGGGTTTGGAGTTCAGGGTTTGGGGTTCCGGGTTCGCGGTTCTCGTTTGGGGTTTGGGGTTCCGATTAGGGGTTCAAGGTTCAGCTTAGGGGTTTGGGGTTTGGGGATCAGGTTATGGGTTCTCGGTTCAGATTAGGGGTTTGCAGTTGGGGTTTGGGGTTTGAGGATCGGGTTAAGGGTTTGGGGTTTGGGGCTCGCGGTTTGAGTTTGGGGCTTGGGTTTGGGGTTTGGGGATCAGGTTAGGGGTTCTCGGATTGGTTTAGAGGTTCGCAGTTGGGGTTTGGGGTTTGAGGTTAGGGTTAGGGGTTTGGGGTTTGAGGTTCACGGTTGGGGTTGGGGATTTGGGATTCGGGGCTTAGGGGTTTGGGGTTTGGAGTTTGGGATTTGGGTGAGGGGTTCGCGGTTTGGGGTTCCAGTTATGGGTTTGGGGTTTGGGTTGAGGGTTGGGGGTTGGGGATTAGGGGTTCGGTTTCTGGGTTGACGGTTTGGGTTAGGGATTAGGGGTTTAGGATTTGGGTTTGGGGTTTGGGGATTCGGGTTTGAGGTTCCGATTAGGGGTTGAGTATGTGAGGTTTGTGGTTCGGGGGTCGAGATTTGAGGTTTGGGGTTTGGGGTTCAGGGGATTGGGTTCATGGTTTGGGGTTGGGGGTGTGAGGTGCAGTTTCGAGTTTTGCTGTTCGGGTTAGGAATTAGGGGTTGGCAGTTCGGGGTTCGGCTTAGAGGTTTGGGGTGTGCGGTTTTGGATTTGAGGTTTGGGGTTCCGGTTAGGGGTTTGGGGTTTGGGGTTCGGGTTAGCAGTTTGGAGTTTGGGTTTGGGGGTTGGGGTTTCGGGGTTTAGGGTTCGGTTTTGGTGTTTGCGGTTTGGGATTGGGGTTTGGGATTTGGGGTTCAGGTTAGGGGTTTGCGATTCGGGTTAGGGGTTTGGGGTTCGGGTTCGGGGTGTGGGGTGGGGGTACAGGTTAGGGGTTTGGGTTCAGGGTTTGGGGTTCGGTTTAGGGGTGTGCGGTTTGGGTTTGGGTTTGGGGTTCGGGCTAGTGGTTTGGGGTTCGGGGTTGGGTTCTGGATTGGGGTTCGGAGTTATGGATTCGGGGTTTGGGCTACGTGTTTCAGGATTTGCGGTTCGGGGCTTGAGGGTCGGGGTTTGGGTTTGGGGTTTAGGGCTCGGGTTAGGGGTTTGGGTTAGGGTTAGGGGTTCACGGTACGGGTTAGGTGTTTGGGGTTCGGAGTTTGGGGATTGGGTTAGGGGTTTTGAGTTCGGGTAAGGGGTTTGGAGTTCCCTGTTCAGGGTTTGGGGTTTGCGGTTGGGATAGGGGTTCAGATTCAGGATATGGGGTTTGGGGTTCGGGTACCATGTTTGGGTATGTGGTTCGGGGTTTGGGGTATGTGGTTCATTGTTTGGGGTTTGAAAGCCCTCCTTGCAGGGAGCTAGGTGCGCCTCCAGTACGGCAGAGCTCTGGCTCTGCTCAGAGCCCCGATCTGGCAGAGTTCCCGTCGCGAGGCTGCTCTGCCATGGGCGAGCCTTGCCCAGACTTACCTTGCTTTTAGGCTCCCTCCCTAGGAAGGAGCAGGCTGTGTGAGGCTGGGAGACGCCACTGGCGCCTTCCTGGCTTCAGCTCTTCCCCTGCCTTGCCTTTGCACTTAGGTCCCAAGCGTCCTTGAGGAGGGCTCAGGGGCTGGTGGGTTGCACACTACCAAGGGCTCCAGAAGTGAGAGTTCTGTAGGAGGGATCGAAAGGCAACAGCAGGGCTCCTTCAGCGGTTGCTTGGCCGCCCAGACTCAGCGCCACACGGAGAGCACCAGGTTCCAAGGGCCCCTGGCTGGGTTTTGCAGCCCCGAACACCCAGAGGCTGACTCCGTGGGTGCCTAGAAAGTGTGTGACAGACGTAGGTTCCCCGCCACTCTCCTCCCCAGCAGAGACATGTGCAGGTGGTTGGGGCCTGATCCTGCGTGTCTGGGTTCCCGCCCACAGCCCCAACTCAGGGGAAGCAGCCCCTGAGGCAAGACCTGCTGGAGGAGCCCTGCGCCCCCGCCTGATAGGCGAGTGCACAGCCAGCAGGGAAGCGAGCCTCCTCGGGGGAAGAGGAGGCAGCCAGCCCCGTCAAGTGGAAAGCCCTGCTTGCACGGAGCTAAGTGCGCCTCCAGTACGGCAGAGCTCTAGCTCTGCTCAGAGCCCCGATCTGGCAGAGTTCCTGGCGCGAGGCTGCTCTGCCGGGGGCTAGCCTTGCCCAGACTTGCCTTGCTTTTAGGCTGCCTCTCCAGGAAGGAGCAGGCAGCAGGAGCCTGGGAGTCGCCACTGGCGCCTTTCTTGCCTCAGCTCCAATCCTGCCTTGCCTTTGCACTTAGGTCCCAGTCCTCCTTAAGGAGAGCTTAGGGGCTGGTGGGTTGCACACTGCCAAGGGCTCCAGCAGTGAGAACTCTGTCAGAGGGAAGGGAAGGGCAACTGCAGGGCTCCTCCAGCGGTTGCTTGGCCGCCCAGATTCAGCGCCACACGGAGAGCACCAGGCTCCCAGGGCCCCTGGCTGGGGTTTTCAGCCCCGCACACACGGAGGCTGATTCCTTGGGTGCCCAGAAAGTGTATGACAGACGTAGGTTCCCTAGCACTCTCCTCCCCAGCAGAGACATGTGCAGGTGTTTGGGGCCTGATCCTGCGTGTCTGGGTTCCTGCCCACAGCCCCAACTCAGGGGAAGCAGCCCCTGAGGCAAGACCTGCTGGAGGAGCCCTGCGCCCCCGCCTGATAGGCGAGTGCACAGCCAGCAGGGAAGCGAGCCTCCTCGGGGGAAGAGGAGGCAGCCAAGTCCCCGTCAAGCTGAAATCCCTGCTTACACGAAGCTAAGTGCGACTCCAGTACGGCAGAGCTCTAGCTCTGCTTCAGAGGCCCGATCTGGCAGAGTTCCTGGCACCAAGATGCTCTGCCATAGGCGAGCCTTGCGCAGACTTGCCTTGCTTTAAGGCTCCCTCCCCAGGAAGGAGCAGGCTGTGTGAGGCCTCGGAAACGCCACTGGCGCCTTCCTGGCTTCAGCTCTACCCCTGCCTTGCCTTTGCACTTAGGTCCCAAGCGTCCTTGAGGAGGGCTTAGGGGCTGGTGGGTTGCACACTGCCAAGGGCTCCAGCAGTGAAAGCTCTGTCAGAGGGAAGCGAAGGGCAACAGCAGGGCTCCTTCAGCGGTTCCTTGGCCGCCCAGACAAAGCTCCGCACGGAGAGCACCAGGTTCCAAGGGCCCCTGGCTGGGTTTTGCATCCCCACACTCCCAGAGGCTGACTCCGTGGGTGCCTAGAAAGTGTGTGAGAGACGTAGGTTCCCTAGCACTCTCCTCCCCAGCAGAGACATGTGCAGGTGGTTGGGGCCTTGATCCTGCGTGTCTGGGTTCCCGCCCACAGCCCCAACTCAGGGGAAGCAGCCCCTGAGGCAAGACCTGCTGGAGGAGCCCTGCGCGCCCGCCTGATAGGCGAGAGCACAGCCAGCAGTGTAGCGAGCCTCCTCGGGAGAAGAGGAGGCAGCCGAGCCCAGTCAAGAGGAAAGCCCTGCTTGCACGGAGCTAAGTGCGCCTCCAGTACGGCAGAGCTCTAGCTCTGCTCAGAGCCCCGATCTGGCAGAGTTTCCTGGCGCGAGGCTGCTCGGCCGGGGGCTCGCCTTGCCCAGACTTGCCTTGCTTTTAGGCTCCCTCCCCAGGAAGGAGCTGTCTGAGCGAGCCTGGGAGACGCCACTGGTGCCTTCCTTGCCTCAGCTCCAATCCTGCCTTGCCTTTGCACATAGGTGCCAGGCGTCGTTGGGGAGGGCTTAGGGGGCTGGTGGGTTGCACACTGCCAAGGGCTTCAGCAGTGAGAGCTCTGTCAGAGGGAAGGGAAGGGCAACTGCAGGGCTCCTCCAGCGGTTTCTAGGCCGCCTAGAATCAGCGCCGCACCGGAGAGCACCAGGCTCCCAGGGCCCCTGGCTGGGGTTTTCAGCCCCGCACACACGGAGGCTGATTCCTTGGGTGCCCAGAAAGTGTATGACAGACGTAGGTTCCCTAGCACTCTCCTCCCCAGCAGAGACATGTGCAGGTGTTTGGGGCCTGATCCTGCGTGTCTGGGTTCCTGCCCACAGCCCCAACTCAGGGGAAGCAGCCCCTGAGGCAAGACCTGCTGGAGGAGCCCTGCGCCCCCGCCTGATAGGCGAGTGCACAGCCAGCAGGGAAGCGAGCCTCCTCGGGGGAAGAGGAGGCAGCCAAGTCCCCGTCAAGCTGAAAGCCCTGCTTGCACGGAAGCTAAGTGCGCCTCCAGTACGGCAGAGCTCTAGCTCTGCTTCAGAGCCCCGATCTGGCAGAGTTCCTGGCGCCGAGACTGCTCTGCCATAGGGCGAGCCTTGCGCAGACTTGCCTTGCTTTTAAGGCTGCCCTCCCCAGGAAGGAGCAGGCTGTAGTGAGGCCTCGGGAGACGCCACTGGCGCCTTCCTTGGCTTCAGCTCCTATCCCTGCCTTGCCTTTGCACTTAGGTCCCAAGCGTCCTTGAGGAGGGCTTAGGGGCTGGTGGGTTGCACACTGCCAAGGGCTCCAGCAGTGAAAGCTCTGTCAGAGGGAAGGGAAGGGCAACAGCAGGGCTCCTTCCAGCGGTTGCTTGGCCGCCCAGATCAAGCTCCGCACGGAGAGCACCAGGTTCCAAGGGCCCCTGGCTGGGGTTTTGCAGCCCCACACTCCAGGAGGCTGACTTCCGTGGGTGCCTAGAAAGTGTGTGAGCAGACGTAGGTTCCCTAGCACTCTCCTCCCCAGCAGAGACATGTGCAGGTGGTTGGGGCCTGATCCTGCGTGTCTGGGTTCCCGCCCACAGCCCCAACTCAGGGGAAGCAGCCCCTGAGGCAAGACCTGCTGGAGGAGCCCTGCGCGCCCGCCTGATAGGCGAGAGCACAGCCAGCAGTGGTAGCGAGCCTCCTCGGGAGAAGAGGAGGCAGCCGAGCCCAGTCAAGAGGAAAGCCCTGCTTGCACGGAGCTAAGTGCGCCTCCAGTACGGCAGAGCTCTAGCTCTGCTCAGAGCCCCGATCTGGCAGAGTTTCTGGCGCGAGGCTGCTCGGCCGGGGGCTCGCCTTGCCCAGACTTGCCTTGCTTTTAGGCTCCCTCCCCAGGAAGGAGCTGTCTGAGCGAGCCTGGGAGACGCCACTGGTGCCTTCCTTGCCTCAGCTCCAATCCTGCCTTGCCTTTGCACATAGGTGCCAGGCGTCGTTGAGGAGGGCTTAGGGGGTGGTGGGTTGCACACTGCCAAGGGCTTCAGCAGTGAGAGCTCTGTCAGAGGGAAGGGAAGGGCAACTGCAGGGCTCCTCCAGCGGTTTCTAGGCCGCCTAGAATCAGCGCCGCACCGGAGAGCACCAGGCTCCCAGGGCCCCTGGCTGGGGTTTTCAGCCCCGCACACACGGAGGCTGATTCCTTGGGTGCCCAGAAAGTGTATGACAGACGTAGGTTCCCTAGCACTCTCCTCCCCAGCAGAGACATGTGCAGGTGGTTGGGGCCTGATCCTGCGTGTCTGGGTTCCTGCCCACAGCCCCAACTCAGGGGAAGCAGCCCCTGAGGCAAGACCTGCTGGAGGAGCCCTGCGCCCCCGCCTGATAGGCGAGTGCACAGCCAGCAGGGAAGCGAGCCTCCTCGGGGGAAGAGGAGGCAGCCCAGCCCCGTCAAGTTGAAAGCCCTGCTTGCACGGAGCTAAGTGCGCCTCCAGTACGGCAGAGCTCTAGCTCTGCTCAGAGCCCCGATCTGGCAGAGTTCCTGGCGCGAGGCTGCTCTGCCGGGGGCTAGCCTTGCCCAGACTTGCCTTGCTTTTAGGCTGCCTCTCCAGGAAGGAGCAGGCAGCAGGAGCCTGGGAGTCGCCACTGGCGCCTTTCTTGCCTCAGCTCCAATCCTGCCTTGCCTTTGCACTTAGGTCCCAGTCCTCCTTAAGGAGAGCTTAGGGGCTGGTGGGTTGCACACTGCCAAGGGCTCCAGCAGTGAGAATCTCTGTCAGAGGGAAGGGAAGGGCAACTGCAGGGCTCCTCCAGCGGTTGCTTGGCCGCCCAGATTCAGCGCCACACGGAGAGCACCAGGCTCCCAGGGCCCCTGGCTGGGGTTTTCAGCCCCGCACACACGGAGGCTGATTCCTTGGGTGCCCAGAAAGTGTATGACAGACGTAGGTTCCCTAGCACTCTCCTCCCCAGCAGAGACATGTGCAGGTGTTTGGGGCCTGATCCTGCGTGTCTGGGTTCCTGCCCACAGCCCCAACTCAGGGGAAGCAGCCCCTGAGGCAAGACCTGCTGGAGGAGCCCTGCGCCCCCGCCTGATAGGCGAGTGCACAGCCAGCAGGGAAGCGAGCCTCCTCGGGGGAAGAGGAGGCAGCAAGTCCCCGTCAAGCTGAAATCCCTGCTTACACGAAGCTAAGTGCGACTCCAGTACGGCAGATCTCTAGCTCTGTTCAGAGGCCCGATCTGGCAGAGTTCCTGGCACCAAGATGCTCTGCCATAGGCGAGCCTTGCGCAGACTTGCCTTGCTTTAAGGCTCCCTCCCCAGGAAGGAGCAGGCTGTGTGAGGCTCGGAAACGCCACTGGCGCCTTCCTGGCTTCAGCTCTACCCCTGCCTTGCCTTTGCACTTAGGTCCCAAGCGTCCTTGAGGAGGGCTTAGGGGCTGGTGGGTTGCACACTGCCAAGGGCTCCAGCAGTGAAAGCTCTGTCAGAGGGAAGCGAAGGGCAACAGCAGGGCTCCTTCCAGCGGTTCCTTGGCCGCCCAGACAAAGCTCCGCACGGAGAGCACCAGGTTCCAAGGGCCCCTGGCTGGGTTTTGCATCCCCACACTCCCAGAGGCTGACTCCGTGGGTGCCTAGAAAGTGTGTGAGAGACGTAGGTTCCCTAGCACTCTCCTCCCCAGCAGAGACATGTGCAGGTGGTTGGGGCCTTGATCCTGCGTGTCTGGGTTCCCGCCCACAGCCCCAACTCAGGGGAAGCAGCCCCTGAGGCAAGACCTGCTGGAGGAGCCCTGCGCGCCCGCCTGATAGGCGAGAGCACAGCCAGCAGTGGTAGCGAGCCTCCTCGGGAGAAGAGGAGGCAGCCGAGCCCAGTCAAGAGGAAAGCCCTGCTTGCACGGAGCTAAGTGCGCCTCCAGTACGGCAGAGCTCTAGCTCTGCTCAGAGCCCCGATCTGGCAGAGTTTCTGGCGCGAGGCTGCTCGGCCGGGGGCTCGCCTTGCCCAGACTTGCCTTGCTTTTAGGCTCCCTCCCCAGGAAGGAGCTGTCTGAGCGAGCCTGGGAGACGCCACTGGTGCCTTCCTTGCCTCAGCTCCAATCCTGCCTTGCCTTTGCACATAGGTGCCAGGCGTCGTTGGGGAGGGCTTAGGGGGTGGTGGGTTGCACACTGCCAAGGGCTTCAGCAGTGAGAGCTCTGTCAGAGGGAAGGGAAGGGCAACTGCAGGGCTCCTCCAGCGGTTTCTAGGCCGCCTAGAATCAGCGCCGCACCGGAGAGCACCAGGCTCCCAGGGCCCCTGGCTGGGGTTTTCAGCCCCGCACACACGGAGGCTGATTCCTTGGGTGCCCAGAAAGTGTATGACAGACGTAGGTTCCCTAGCACTCTCCTCCCCAGCAGAGACATGTGCAGGTGGTTGGGGCCTGATCCTGCGTGTCTGGGTTCCTGCCCACAGCCCCAACTCAGGGGAAGCAGCCCCTGAGGCAAGACCTGCTGGAGGAGCCCTGCGCCCCCGCCTGATAGGCGAGTGCACAGCCAGCAGGGAAGCGAGCCTCCTCGGGGGAAGAGGAGGCAGCCCAGCCCCGTCAAGTTGAAAGCCCTGCTTGCACGGAGCTAAGTGCGCCTCCAGTACGGCAGAGCTCTAGCTCTGCTCAGAGCCCCGATCTGGCAGAGTTCCTGGCGCGAGGCTGCTCTGCCGGGGGCTAGCCTTGCCCAGACTTGCCTTGCTTTTAGGCTGCCTCTCCAGGAAGGAGCAGGCAGCAGGAGCCTGGGAGTCGCCACTGGCGCCTTTCTTGCCTCAGCTCCAATCCTGCCTTGCCTTTGCACTTAGGTCCCAGTCCTCCTTAAGGAGAGCTTAGGGGCTGGTGGGTTGCACACTGCCAAGGGCTCCAGCAGTGAGAATTCTGTCAGAGGGAAGGGAAGGGCAACTGCAGGGCTCCTCCAGCGGTTGCTTGGCCGCCCAGATTCAGCGCCACACGGAGAGCACCAGGCTCCCAGGGCCCCTGGCTGGGGTTTTCAGCCCCGCACACACGGAGGCTGATTCCTTGGGTGCCCAGAAAGTGTATGACAGACGTAGGTTCCCTAGCACTCTCCTCCCCAGCAGAGACATGTGCAGGTGTTTGGGGCCTGATCCTGCGTGTCTGGGTTCCTGCCCACAGCCCCAACTCAGGGGAAGCAGCCCCTGAGGCAAGACCTGCTGGAGGAGCCCTGCGCCCCCGCCTGATAGGCGAGTGCACAGCCAGCAGGGAAGCGAGCCTCCTCGGGGGAAGAGGAGGCAGCAAGTCCCCGTCAAGCTGAAATCCCTGCTTACACGAAGCTAAGTGCGACTCCAGTACGGCAGATCTCTAGCTCTGTTCAGAGGCCCGATCTGGCAGAGTTCCTGGCACCAAGATGCTCTGCCATAGGCGAGCCTTGCGCAGACTTGCCTTGCTTTAAGGCTCCCTCCCCAGGAAGGAGCAGGCTGTGTGAGGCTCGGAAACGCCACTGGCGCCTTCCTGGCTTCAGCTCTACCCCTGCCTTGCCTTTGCACTTAGGTCCCAAGCGTCCTTGAGGAGGGCTTAGGGGCTGGTGGGTTGCACACTGCCAAGGGCTCCAGCAGTGAAAGCTCTGTCAGAGGGAAGCGAAGGGCAACAGCAGGGCTCCTTCAGCGGTTCCTTGGCCGCCCAGACAAAGCTCCGCACGGAGAGCACCAGGTTCCAAGGGCCCCTGGCTGGGTTTTGCATCCCCACACTCCCAGAGGCTGACTCCGTGGGTGCCTAGAAAGTGTGTGAGAGACGTAGGTTCCCTAGCACTCTCCTCCCCAGCAGAGACATGTGCAGGTGGTTGGGGCCTTATCCTGCGTGTCTGGGTTCCCGCCCACAGCCTCAACTCAGGGGAAGCAGCCCCTGAGGCAAGACCTGCTGGAGGAGCCCTGCGCGCCCGCCTGATAGGCGAGAGCACAGCCAGCAGTGTAGCGAGCCTCCTCGGGAGAAGAGGAGGCAGCCGAGCCCAGTCAAGAGGAAAGCCCTGCTTGCACGGAGCTAAGTGGGCCTCCAGTACGGCAGAGCTCTAGCTCTGCTCAGAGCCCCGATCTGGCAGAGTTTCTGGCGCGAGGCTGCTCGGCCGGGGGCTCGCCTTGCCCAGACTTGCCTTGCTTTTAGGCTCCCTCCCCAGGAAGGAGCTGTCTGAGCGAGCCTGGGAGACGCCACTGGTGCCTTCCTTGCCTCAGCTCCAATCCTGCCTTGCCTTTGCACATAGGTGCCAGGCGTCGTTGGGGAGGGCTTAGGGGGTGGTGGGTTGCACACTGCCAAGGGCTTCAGCAGTGAGAGCTCTGTCAGAGGGAAGGGAAGGGCAACTGCAGGGCTCCTCCAGCGGTTTCTAGGCCGCCTAGAATCAGCGCCGCACCGAGAGCACCAGGCTCCCAGGGCCCCTGGCTGGGGTTTTCAGCCCCGCACACACGGAGGCTGATTCCTTGGGTGCCCAGAAAGTGTATGACAGACGTAGGTTCCCTAGCACTCTCCTCCCCAGCAGAGACATGTGCAGGTGTTTGGGGCCTGATCCTGCGTGTCTGGGTTCCTGCCCACAGCCCCAACTCAGGGGAAGCAGCCCCTGAGGCAAGACCTGCTGGAGGAGCCCTGCGCCCCCGCCTGATAGGCGAGTGCACAGCCAGCAGGGAAGCGAGCCTCCTCGGGGGAAGAGGAGGCAGCCCAGCCCCGTCAAGTTGAAAGCCCTGCTTGCACGGAGCTAAGTGCGCCTCCAGTACGGCAGAGCTCTAGCTCTGCTCAGAGCCCCGATCTGGCAGAGTTCCTGGCGCGAGGCTGCTCTGCCGGGGGCTAGCCTTGCCCAGACTTGCCTTGCTTTTAGGCTGCCTCTCCAGGAAGGAGCAGGCAGCAGGAGCCTGGGAGTCGCCACTGGCGCCTTTCTTGCCTCAGCTCCAATCCTGCCTTGCCTTTGCACTTAGGTCCCAGTCCTCCTTAAGGAGAGCTTAGGGGCTGGTGGGTTGCACACTGCCAAGGGCTCCAGCAGTGAGAATTCTGTCAGAGGGAAGGGAAGGGCAACTGCAGGGCTCCTCCAGCGGTTGCTTGGCCGCCCAGATTCAGCGCCACACGGAGAGCACCAGGCTCCCAGGTCCCCTGGCTGGGGTTTTCAGCCCCGCACACACGGAGGCTGATTCCTTGGGTGCCCAGAAAGTGTATGACAGACGTAGGTTCCCTAGCACTCTCCTCCCCAGCAGAGACATGTGCAGGTGTTTGGGGCCTGATCCTGCGTGTCTGGGTTCCTGCCCACAGCCCCAACTCAGGGGAAGCAGCCCCTGAGGCAAGACCTGCTGGAGGAGCCCTGCGCCCCCGCCTGATAGGCGAGTGCACAGCCAGCAGGGAAGCGAGCCTCCTCGGGGGAAGAGGAGGCAGCAAGTCCCCGTCAAGCTGAAATCCCTGCTTACACGAAGCTAAGTGCGACTCCAGTACGGCAGATCTCTAGCTCTGTTCAGAGGCCCGATCTGGCAGAGTTCCTGGCACCAAGATGCTCTGCCATAGGCGAGCCTTGCGCAGACTTGCCTTGCTTTAAGGCTCCCTCCCCAGGAAGGAGCAGGCTGTGTGAGGCTCGGAAACGCCACTGGCGCCTTCCTGGCTTCAGCTCTACCCCTGCCTTGCCTTTGCACTTAGGTCCCAAGCGTCCTTGAGGAGGGCTTAGGGGCTGGTGGGTTGCACACTGCCAAGGGCTCCAGCAGTGAAAGCTCTGTCAGAGGGAAGCGAAGGGCAACAGCAGGGCTCCTTCAGCGGTTCCTTGGCCGCCCAGACAAAGCTCCGCACGGAGAGCACCAGGTTCCAAGGGCCCCTGGCTGGGTTTTGCATCCCCACACTCCCAGAGGCTGACTCCGTGGGTGCCTAGAAAGTGTGTGAGAGACGTAGGTTCCCTAGCACTCTCCTCCCCAGCAGAGACATGTGCAGGTGGTTGGGGCCTTATCCTGCGTGTCTGGGTTCCCGCCCACAGCCTCAACTCAGGGGAAGCAGCCCCTGAGGCAAGACCTGCTGGAGGAGCCCTGCGCGCCCGCCTGATAGGCGAGAGCACAGCCAGCAGTGTAGCGAGCCTCCTCGGGAGAAGAGGAGGCAGCCGAGCCCAGTCAAGAGGAAAGCCCTGCTTGCACGGAGCTAAGTGGGCCTCCAGTACGGCAGAGCTCTAGCTCTGCTCAGAGCCCCGATCTGGCAGAGTTTCTGGCGCGAGGCTGCTCGGCCGGGGGCTCGCCTTGCCCAGACTTGCCTTGCTTTTAGGCTCCCTCCCCAGGAAGGAGCTGTCTGAGCGAGCCTGGGAGACGCCACTGGTGCCTTCCTTGCCTCAGCTCCAATCCTGCCTTGCCTTTGCACATAGGTGCCAGGCGTCGTTGGGGAGGGCTTAGGGGTGGTGGGTTGCACACTGCCAAGGGCTTCAGCAGTGAGAGCTCTGTCAGAGGGAAGGGAAGGGCAACTGCAGGGCTCCTCCAGCGGTTTCTAGGCCGCCTAGAATCAGCGCCGCACCGAGAGCACCAGGCTCCCAGGGCCCCTGGCTGGGGTTTTCAGCCCCGCACACACGGAGGCTGATTCCTTGGGTGCCCAGAAAGTGTATGACAGACGTAGGTTCCCTAGCACTCTCCTCCCCAGCAGAGACATGTGCAGGTGTTTGGGGCCTGATCCTGCGTGTCTGGGTTCCTGCCCACAGCCC
>NW_017212076.1:0-17004 GCF_001704415.2 Capra hircus
CCACAGCAAACATTATCCTCAACGGTGAAAATTGAAAGCATTTCCCCTAAAGTCAGGAACAAGACAAGGGTGTCCACTTTCACTGCTACTATTCAACATAGTTCTGGAAGTTTTGGCCACAGCAATCAGAGCAGAAAAAAGAATAAAAGAATCCAAATTGGAAAAGAAGAAGTAAAACTCTCACTGCTTGCTGATGACATGATCCTCTATATGGAAAACCCTAAAGACTCCACCAGAAAATTACTAGAGCTAATCAATGAATATAGTAAAGTTGCAGGATATAAAATCAACACACAGAAATCCCTTGCATTCCTATACACGGATAATGAGAAAGTAGAAAAAGAAATTGAGGAAACAATTCCATTCACCATTGCAACGAAAAGAATAAAATACTTTAGGAATATATCTACCTAAAGAAACTAAAGACCTATACATAGAAAACTTATAAAACACTGATGAAAGAAATCAAAGAGGACACTAATAGATGGAGAAATATACCATGTTCATTGGATCGGAAGAATCAATATAGTGAAAATGAGTATACTACCCAAAGCAATTTACAAATTCAATGCAATCACTATCAAGCTACCAGCCACATTTTTTCACAGAACTAGAACAAAATAATTTCAAGATTTGTATGGAAATACAAAAAACCTCGAATAGCCAAAGCAATCTTGAGAAAGAAGAATGGAAGTGGAGGAATCAACTTGCCTGACTTCAGGCTCTACTACAAAGCCACAGTCATCAAGACAGTATGGTACTGGCACAAAGACAGACATATAGATCAATGGAACAAAATAGAAAGCCCAGAGATAAATCCACACACATATGGACACCTTATCTTTGACAAAGGAGGCAAGAATATACAATGGAGTAAAGACAATCTCTTTAACAAGTGGTGCTGGGAAAACTGGTCAACCACTTGTAAAGAATGAAACTAGATCACTTTCTAACACTGTACACAAAATAAACTCAAAATGGATTAAAGATCTAAATGTAAGATCAGAAACTATAAAACTCCTAGAGGAGAACATAGGCAAAACACTCTCTAGACATAAATCTCAGCAGGATCCTCTATGATCCACCTCCCAGAATTCTGGAAATAAAAGCAAAAATAAACAAATGGGATCTAATTAAAATTAAAAGCCTTCTGCACAACAAAGGAAAATATAAGCAAGGTGAAAAGACAGCCTTCTCAATGGGAGAAAATAATAGCAAATGAAGCAACTGACAAACAACTAATCTCAAAAAATATACAAGCAACTTATGCAGCTCAATTCCAGAAAAATAAAATGACCCGATCAAAAAATGGGCCAAAGAACTAAATAGACATTTCTCCAAAGAAGACATATGGATGGCTAACAAACACATGAAAAGATGCTCAACGTCACTCATTATTAGAGAAATGCAAATCAAAACCCCAATGAGGTACCACTTCACACCAGTCAGTAATGGCTGCGATCCAAAAATCTGCAAGCAATAAATGCTGGAGACGGTGTGGAGAAAAGGGAACCCTCCTACACTGTTGGTGGGAATGCAAACTAGTACAGCCACTATGGAGAACAGTGTGGAGATTCCTTAAAAAATTGCAAATAGAACTACCTTATGACCCAGCAATCCCACTGCTGGGCATACACACCAAGGAAACCAGAATTGAAAGAGACACACGTACCCCAATGTTCATCGCAGCACTGTTTATAACAGCCAGGACATGGAAACAACCTAGATGTCCATCAGCAGATGAATGGATAAGAAAGCTGTGGTACACATACACAATGGAGTATTACTCAGCCGTTAAAAAGAATTCATTTGAATCAGTTCTGATGAGATGGATGAAACTGGAGCCAATTATACAGAGTGAAGTAAGCCAGAAAGAAAAACACCAATACAGTATACTAACACATATATATGGAATTTAGGAAGATGGCAATGACGACCCTGTATGCAAGACAGGAAAGAAGACACAGAAGTGTATAACGGACTTTTGGACTCAGAGGGAGAGGGAGAGGGTGGGATGATTTGGGAGAATGGCATTCTAATATGTATACTATCATGTAAGAATTGAATCGCCAGTCTATGTCTGACGCAGGGTGCAGCATGCTTGGGGCTGGTGCATGGGGATGACCCAGAGAGATGTTATGGGGAGGGAGGTGGGAGGGGCGGCTCATGTTTGGGAATGTATGTAAGAATTAAAGATTTTAAATTTAAAAAATAAAAAAACTAAAAAAAAAGAAAACAAATATCATGGCATCTGGTCCATCACTTAATGGGAAATAGATGGGAAAACAGTGGAAACAGTGTCAGACTTTATTTTTGGGGGCTCCAAAATCACTGCAGATGGTGACTGCAGCCATGAAAGTAAAAGACGCTTACTCCTTGGAAGAAAAGTTATGACCAACCTAGATAGCATATTCAAAAGCAGAGACATTACTTTGACGACTAAGGTCCGTCTAGTCAAGGCTATGGTTTTTCCAGTGGTCATGTATGCATGTGAGAGTTGGACTGTGAAGAAAGCTGAGTGCTGAAGAATTGATGCTTTTGAACTGTGGTATTGGAGAAGACTCTTGAGAGTTCCTTGGACTGCAAGTAGATCCAACCAGTCCATTCTGAAGGAGATCAGCCCTGGGATATCTTTGGAGGGAATGATGCTAAAGCTGAAGCTCCAGTACTTCTGGCCCACCTCATGCGAAGAGTTGACTCATTGGAAAAGACTCTGGTGCTGAGAGGGATTGGGGGCAGGAGGAGAAGGGGACAACAGAGAATGAGATGGCTGGACGGCATCACTGACACCCATGGACGTGAGTCTGAGTGAGCTCTAGGTGTTGGTGATGGATAGGGAGGCCTGGCGTGCTGCGATTCATGGGGTCGCAAAGAGTCAGACACGACTAAGCGACTGAATTGAACTGAACTGAACTGAACTGATGGTTGATTCATGTTGAGTTTTGACAGAAAACAGCAAAATTATGTAAAGCAACTATCCTTCAATAAAATAAAAAAATAAATAAAAGAAAATAGCTATAATAAGCAAAAAATAAAATAAAAACTGAAATTATTTTCACCTCAGTTCTTCAGTTCAGTCGCTTAGTCACATCCAACTCTTTGCGACCCCATGAATCGCAGCACGCCAGGCCTCCCTGTCCATCACCAACTCCCGGAGTTCACTCAGACTTGCGTCCATCGAGTCAGTGATGCCATCCAGCCATCTCATCCTCTGTCGTCCCCTTCTCCTCCTGCCCCCAATCCCTCCCCAGCATCAGAGTCTTTTCCAATGAACTCAACTCTTTGCATGAGGTGGCCAAAGTACTGGAGCTTCAGCTTTAGTATCATTCCTTCCAAGGAAATCCCAGGGCTGATCTCCTTCAGAATGGGCTAGTTGGATATCGTTGCAGTCCAAGGAACTCTCAAGAGTCTTCTTCAACACCACAGTTCAAAAAGCATCAATTCTTTGGTGCTCAGCCTTCTTCACAGTCCAACTCTCACATCCACACATGACTACTGGAAAAACCATAGCCCTTGACTAGACGGACCTTAGTCGTCAAAGTAATGTCTCTGCTTTTCAATATGCTATCTAGATTGGTCATAACTTTTCTTCAAAGGAGTAAGTGTCTTTTAATTTCATGGCTGCAGTCACCATCTACAGTGATTTTGGAGCCCCCAAAAATAAAGTCTGACACTGTTTCCACTGTTTTCCCATCTATTTCCCATGAAGTGATGGGACCGAATGCCATGATCTGAGTTTTCTGAATATTGAGCTCTAAGTCAACTTTTTCACTCTCCTCTTTTACTTTCATCAAGAGGCTTTTTAGTTCCTCTTCACCTCTGACATAAGGGTGGTGTCATCTGCATATCTGAGGTTATTGATATTTCTTCTGTCAATCTTGATTCCAGCTTGTGTTTCTTCCAGTTCAGCGTTTCTCATGATGTACTTTGCATATAAGTTAAATAAGCAGGGTGACAATATACAGCCTTGATGGACTCCTTTTCCTATCTGGAACCAGTCTGTTGTTCCATGTCCAGTTCTAACTGTTGCTTCCTGACCTGCATATAGATTCCTCAAGGGTCTACTCTCCCTATAAATACTATAGGTGAGTGTTAACAAAAGAGCTTAAAACATTTCCATTTTGCAACCCTTAATAAATTAGTGGACCTTGAGCGAGGATCATGAATAGCTCCAGCATCACACACACACACACACACACACACACACACACACACACACATACACACACACACACACACACGCGAGATGTTATGTACCTTATAACAGATATATACAACCCTACCTCCTACATAGACGAAAGGGGTGAAGAAAATCCAAATGAGCTACATCCAACTTCTAGACCTAAACACCAACCTAAGGTACCAGAAGAACAAGTTAATTGACACAGGGGGAGAAGCGATCAGCCAAATCCAGCCTGTGGGAATCTCTACGGAACAAACAACCTAGAGACACGAGGTGGAGGGGAACAGAAAGGCAATCTGTATAACCTGTGTCAGCCAAGTGTACTTTATTTAATACTGCTTCCAACAGAAGAGGGGGAAAAGACAACTGTGAGCACTGGCTAGATACTAATGATATTACAGTTAATATTTATGAATAATAATAATAATGTTATGCTAAATATGTTTAGTGGGGGAGATTCCATATCTTTTAAAGATACGTACTAAAATATTTATGGATTAAAATGATATGATGGCTTGGAACTGCTTTAAAATGATCTTGGGAAGTGAGGGTGAGATTCAGATGAATCAAGACTGCTCATTATGATAATTATTGAAGCTGACTTAGGGTGATATAGGGACTTAGTTCCCTTTACCTTTCTGCATTCTTAGCTGAGGATCTCTGAGATAAATGACAGAATAGCAAGAGAAAATCAAACAGAATTTTATTAACATGTGTATTTCTGATACACACGCGAAATATCAAGAAGAACTGAGTAACTCCCTGAGGAGTAACTCCCAGGCCATCACCTTAAATGCCATCTCCCCCTAAAGACAAAAGAAAAGGTGATGCAGTGCCAATGAGAGGTTAATAGGAAAAGCAGCTTAAACCACAGTAGGGTTGGGTTTGTTAAGCAGATTTCATCCTTCTTGAAGACTGTCCTTCAACAGGATTCTGCTGTGACTTACAGCCATCCTTCTTTTTCTGGTACAGAGAGGGAGACACCTTTACAAATGGAGATTTCCTTTATCAGTGTAAATGTCCCTCAGAAGAATAACTTCTACTCTGTCTTCAGAGTTTCTCCTGTGTCTATTTCTCAAAAACAGAATCAACGCACAACAATCTTTCTGCCAGAGAGCCCTATTCTGGAGTGACACGTTGTGCTACATTTTCAGTCTATTCTATTTTTGTATTTTTGAAATGTTCTTAAAAATCTACAGGAAATTAAACACAAAACAAACAAACAAAAAAAAAACACTATAGAAAGCAGTTGACAGAGAAGCACAGAGCTGTTTCTAGAAAAGCAGCTCCTCCTGGCTCTGAGCCTCAGTGGAGGCTGTGGGAGGAGAGAACAGAACACAGAGAACACGGATCTAGCAGTCAGAACACTGAGCCTCAGGGACCAAGTGGGCCACCTGTGAGTCACATGACCCCAAGCCCATCATGTGCCCTCCTGGGCCTCCGGGTCTTTATTTGTGAAAACACCGGCCTTGCCTCCCTTGGAGGAATCCTGGGACAGCTAAACGAGCTACAACAGTGTAGAGAGCTCTGAAACCACCATAAAAACAAGGGTTTTACATCATTTTTATTATTAGAAGTCCTGATAAGAGATTTACTCTATTCTTAATGGCAGAGGCTGGATTCACAAAGGGCTTGGAGAACTCATTGTTGCTCACAGGTGGTCACAGTGGAATAAGAACTCTTGAGAAAAGTCATGTGTAAAGCCAAATTTTCTAGACTGCAATTAAAGTTTCACTTCTAAGCAGATTGCTAAAATTTTTAACCAATATGAACACAATCTTTTAAAAAGAGTCTCCTACCTCCTTGACTACATAAAGAAAATGAATTGAGGTGGGTGGAGGAAACAAGTGAAACAAGTGAGGGAACTTAAGAGGTACAAACTCCAACTTATAAAATAAGTAAAAGGGGATTGGGGACAAAAAATAAATATGTAAAAGTTTAAAAAATAAATAAATCACAAGATTATAATATACAGCATAGGAAATATATTCAATAATATTGGAATAACTTTGCATGGTGACAGTTGGTAACTAAACTTATCATGTACCATATAAATTATTAAAACACTAATGATGTATACCAGAAACTAATATAACATTGTAAGCCAATAATACTTCAATTTTAAAAAATTCTTTTAATTTTACATTAAAAACTTACATATGCTTAGAAAAAGAAAAGAAGATGGATATAAAACTCCAGTTTATAACTCAGGGTCAAGACTGTGGGTATTACTGACACCTAAAAGTTAATGCTTTCTTCCATGTGTCCCTCACTTCTGCTCAACCCAGGAGGCTGAGGAGTGGCTGCTGGTGGCAAAGATACTGTGGGCTGAGAGCAACCACTGAGGACCACACAGCAGGAGAGGAGGAGGGGGCCTTGAGCCAAGCAGAAGGAGACCTGCCGAGCAGACCTGCTGTGTGTGCCCTGCTGGTTCTTGAGAGCATAGCATTAGCCCTTGCTGCTGCTGCTGCTAAGTCGCTTCAGTCGTGTCCGACTCTGTGCGACCCCATAGACGGCAGCCCACCAGGCTCCCCTGTCTCTGGGATTCTCCAGGCAAGAAGGCTGGAGTGGGTTGCCATTACCTTCTCCAATGCATGAAAGTGAAAAGTGAAAGTGAAGTCGCTCAGTCGTGTCTGACTCCTAGCGATCTCATGGACTGTAGCCTACCAGGCTCCTCCATCCATGGGATTTTCCAGGCAAGAGTACTGGAGTGGGTTGCCATTGCCTTCTCCTTTTATACAGCCTACCTATCATTTTATAGCTGTATTTGATTAGGTCTTGGGCTTCCCTGGTGGCTCAGAGGTTAAACCGTCTGTCTCCAATGTGGGAAACCCGGGTTCGATCCCTGGGTAGGGAAGATGCTCTGAGAAGGAAATGCCAATCCACTCAGGTATTCTTGCCTGGAGAATCCCAGAGACAGGGGAGCCTGGTGGGCTTCCGTCTATGGGGTTGCACAGAGTCGGACACGACTGAAGCGACTTAGCAGCAGCAGCAGCAAGGGCTAATGCTATGCTCTCAAGAACCAGCAGGGCGCACACAGCAGGTCTGCTCGGCAGGTCTCCTTCTGCTTGGCTCAAGGTCCCCTCCTCTTCTCCCTTGCTGTGTGGTCCTCAGTGGTTGCTCTCAGCCCACAGTATCTTTGCCACCAGCAGCCACTCCTCAGCCTCCTGGGTTGAGCAGAAGTGAGGGACACATGGAAGAACGGGTTGGGAAATAAATGCAAAGACCGCTCAGCTCTTGGGGAACCAGCCGTGAGTTGAGGCACAAAGCCCACTGTGGGACACAGAGAATTCTGTTTACTTCCTGCCCATCAACTGAGCTCCAAAGTGAGGATTTATAAACACATGGGCTTCCCACAGCCTCCACCTGGACCAGAGACCATTAGCAAAAGTGGCTTCAAACAAAGGCCAAATGGCCGGACAAAGTTGGGCCATATCTAACAGTTCTGGGAAGAGGACATAACTCCCAGCCACTCCTCCCTTCTCAGGAGACTGGGTGAACCCATTCCAGCTCTCTGAGGTCACCCCACTTAAATACCAGCAATGGAGACCTCACCACTCAGAGAGAAGCGCTGATGACCTGGGGAGGTGGTCTCTGTGACTCAGGCCCAGGCAGAGGCTTCAGGCTCCTCCTCTCAACCCTGAGGGCCCCGGGCAGGTGGGGACCTGTCCTCTCCACCCACATTACCCATGGAGGTGCACACAGGGGCCAGGGGTGCTGGGAGCTCTCTAGCTGTTCTGTTCTAATTAGGGGTGACTGGCAAGTGCTCCACAGCCTTTATCTGAGAGGAAGAAATACTCCTCAGTTCTCACAGAACAGTCCATGGAATTTTCCAGGCCAGAATACTGAAGTGGGTAGCCTTTCCCTTGTCCAGGGGATCTTCCCAACCCCGAGATTGAACCCAGGTCTCCCTCATTGCAAGCAGATTCCTTACCAGCTGAGCTATCAGGGAAGCCCTTCTCATAGGACAGAGGTTTTCACATCTCAAAATCCTAAAACACTAAAAGCCTCACTCTGGACTGGTGTCACCCTGCTTTCTCCCACTGGTGCTGCTGGGAGTACCTGCGAGGCCCTGCTCATGCTGTGGGTGGAAAGACCACACTGCTTAGGATCATGGATGATCCACGGGGCATTCTGTGCACCTGAGGGATTAAAAGAGGGCCAGAGATAAAAAAGGAAACATGTTTGTGTTTTAGAAAATCCTGGGCTGAGTTTAGATTTCCAACATCTAAAATATAAAGAACAACAAGCAGTATAAATTGATCACAACACGGGAAGTTGCTTCAGAAAATCAATTATTTAGCTAACCAGCACTGCTACTAGTACTAGTAGTACTACCACACAGATGAGCCCCTAAATTTACGTCCTCTACTCCCCTCTTCTCTGCCATGACCACCCAGCGACCAACCTCCTGAAAGGGCCCAGGGCTCTTCCAGTTCCACCTTATGCAGCCCCAGGCCTGGCCTTCCTGGATCCCCAGCAGGAAGTATTACTGGGGCTGGACAACTGTGAAATCAACACTCCCAGCACCACAGTGGGGAGGATTCCCTCTCAGGGAGAACCCCAGATCCTGTGGCCTCTCCCTCTATGTCTGCTTCTCCCATGAGCTGCCACAGCCAAGATCCAGGACTCATATTAGGATGGGATCCATGCAAGGCTTAGTGACCCCACTCACAGGGCTAACAGCCCAGGACAGCAAGAAAAACCAACAGCTCCGTTCAAACCCAGCCACATGGGCTATGCTTTGAACCCACCTGAATTTAAGACTCTTTAGCATCTGGTACCAAAGAGAAACTAGAGAACCAGGGACAGCAGAGAAAGACCTGCTCCAGGATATGATCCAACATTAAACCCGGAGGCCACTCATCCAACTAGGCACCTGGCATGAGCCACAGGCAGACACCAAGGCCCAGGGTTTCCTGATAAGCAGAATTCATGAGAGCTCTGCTGTGTGAGGTCAGGAAATCCTGAACAAACAGGCCACACCAGCTTGCCACCTGTGTATTTCAAACAGACTTCTGGGACTATGTGGAAATTCCATGACTGGACAGCTGCACCTGGGACAAAGAAGGGCAGGGCAGCCTGATGGGCTCCTGCTCCCTCTCGCATCCCCAGCCCTTCACAGGACACTGCAGTACCTAGGTGGTCAGTGCCCTCTCACAGGTGGCACTCTGCCCCACATACCTGTCCCACCCTCTGGCAAAATGCCCAGTCCTCTTCTAACATCAGTGAGAACTCCATCCCCTAGGACCACTCAGTCACCTGGGGGCTGACAGATTCTCTGTCTCTCCAGTTGTGTGGGGTGGACTTCACCTGCCCAGCTGCCCACTGCCCGCAGTGCCCTTCAGTCCAGCACAGCCTTTAAACAAGAACCACAATGCCCACCTGTAAACCACCTGGCCCACCCGCCTCAGCTCCACACGATGGACTGACAACAGCTCACACCTTCTCCACCTAAAACACCCCTTTCACAGCAACTGCATCTTCCATCCCTCCTGCCCTCACACACTCACAGGCCGCCTGTGTCCCTACGGCAGCACCAAGGGACCACGGAGAGCATGAGCCACCCAGGGGGGTCTGCAGGCAGACCTCCAGCAGGCTCAGCCAGAATAGGGGGCTGCAGCACTGTATCCCCAGGTGAACTGTCCTCTGGGGGATCTTGAACCAGGATCTTCAGGGTCATGGAGCTCACTGACCTCACAGCTTTCTGCCTCTGGTTTGCCCTGCATATTCCCTCCTACACCCTCTGCCAATGCCAGGCTATCAGGACTACCCCTTCAACCAGGAATCTGCTCCCACAACCAGGGAAAGAAAGCAGTGTGGAGGGTACACAGAATTCACAGTGAAGCTGGAGCTCCTCCCCATGGGGCTTTGCTCACAGTGCCAGCCCACGGGGAAGGGGGCAAACCTGGGGGAATGGTGCACTCTTAGGAGTTCTGGGTGGCTACAGTCCAGATGCAGGGCCCTGGTTCTGTTCCCTTGAAAGAGGAGCGCGATGGTATCTTCTTAGAAAAGCATTTATCAGATGTGACCTGGTCAAGGTAACAATACTTACTGTTAACTATAAATGAGTATTAAACTATAAATGAGCCATAAAATGTACATTATTCTGGGCTTGAGTCCAATTTACCTTCCTCTATATCACAGGGTACATATTGCCTGAGGCTGTTGGAATCTTCTTTGGTCAAAGATCAGTCAGCGTTTATACTGAACACAGAAACTTTCTACCATAATATAAAATGTCTTTTATTTCAAGGCCATCCTTCCACAATACTGTTGAATCAGTTGAAAAATAGTAACCCTGGAGTCAGTTCTTGCCATTCTAAGATAAATACAACCTCTGAGCTCTATCATGTTTCCATGAGGGTTATCCTCAGACCTTAGACTCTGCCTCTCTCCCCACCCATCCGTCCACCTCAGTACTGAGGTACATACACCAAAAAGCAGTGCACAGTATGAAAATCTTTTACCTCAAGAAATGTAACATTCCCCAAATTAAATAGGATTCCAGTAACACTTTACGATTGCTTTCATTAAGGAAGGCTCCTGTGTGTCCTTCTGGCTCTCTTAACTTCTTGATCCCAGTACCTGTGATACAAAACAAAGCACAGCAAAGAACAGCGTGTCCACCAAAGGGAAACAGGGAGGCAGAGTGGAAGATGAGCCTGTACTACAGGCACTCTGCGCTGCACAATAGATGCCCGCTACCTGTTCACAGGGCTCCTGAAAGATGAGCGGTGCAGACTCTGAAGCTCCAGAGAAACAGGCCTGGAAGGAAAACTTCCAGATTCTGGGAACAAGTTCCTGCCTAGATTTGCTGGGCTCACAGGTCATGAGCAGCTCAGGAGGGCAGATTCCCTCCTCCAGGGACCCCACCTCTGGGACAGAGCTCGGCTCCAGGCCATGGCTACGGCTCCCTCCATGTCCACAGATAGACAGGGAACATGGCTCCCTCAGCCTCCAAAGTGGTCTAAGCCCGGGCGTCAGCCTGGGGGGTGTGACATGCAGTGTCAGGGAGAAGCCTCAGGAGAACCCAGAAGAAGCAAGCCCCCCACACACACATGCACCTTTAGCCCCACGTGGAAATTCTCAGTTTCCCTTCCTCCTCCCTGCTGCCTGTGCTCACCCTTGCAGCTCTTCTCCAAGGCGCTGGGAGTGATCTTCTGGAAGCACTGGAGTACATGTCATCTGGTTCTAATTTCCGTTTGTGACCAATTTTAAACAAGGGGTTTAGCCACCTGTTAAAAATTAAAAGGAGAGTGACATATATCCAAATTACACATCTCTAATTAGAAACCTACATTCACGACATTGTTAAAAAAAAAAAAGAAAAGTCTACACTTTAAATATATAAAGATATGGGGAAAATTAGATATATGGTTACAAACACACATACATTCTAGGTATAGGAAAGTCATGCTGGCTTATATATTACATAACTTAATTAAAGCAGCCTGTTTGTGTCCCTACTGAACATGCATTGTACATCTGCTTTAATTATTAATGAAAAAATATGTTTAGAAATCAAAAAAAGTAACAGTGGTTCAGGCATGCAGAATAGAGCTGAATGGCCATTGTGGGTAAGGCTGAAGATATGTTCCTGTATTACTGAGGACTTAAATCTGAAATGGATCAGATTGAAGGATACCCACATGGGTTAGTGATAAAGAACCCGTCTACTAAAGCAGGAGATGTAAGAGATGCTGGTTTGATCCCCAGGTTAGAAGATCCCCTGGAGAAGGAAATGGCAACCTACTTCAGTGTTTAAACCTGGAAAATCCCATGGACAGGGAGCCTGGTGGGCTACAGTCCACCAGTTGGTGCAACCCCACCAGTTAGGGTTGTAGTTGGACATGACTGAAGTGTCTTAGCACCAGTGATATTCAAAGCAGTTGCAACCTTGAGTCTCAAGATCTCCTCAGATCAATTGTCAACACAGAGGAGTTTTTACAGGAATTGTCTTATGGACACAACACTCTGAGTCTAACAGGCTCTGGACCCTGAATTCCTTACAGTCCTGTCAGACTCCCCTCAGCCAGAACACTCATGTGAGCTTCTTTCTGAACCCAACCTTCTGAAGACAACCTCAAGATAAGTAATACCTTCCCAACTAAAATGCAGTTGATTTTTCTTATGGTCCTCCTCGGTATCACTCCCTGGAAGATTTGTTTATTTTTAAAGTAACATTCAGACATGCAAAAGGCTGAAGTTTTACTGACTGTTGGATCTGTCACCATCAGCCTCAGTCGAGGAATAAATACACCCCACCAGACTTTCAGGGAACTGCACTAACAGCTGACAGCATCACCGAACTACGGTTTAATTCCTCCACGCCCAGGCTTCTGCCAGGATATCAAGGTGCCCACTGCCACCACACTCCTGCAAAGGCCTGTGTGTTAGTCAAATCCCTGTTTTCTGGGGGTCCAACCAACTGTTCATCATGAGCCGTCCACCTACAGGCATGGCCGACTCTAGATATTTACCATGCTTAAGGGCTCTGGGACAGGATCATACCAAACATGGAGGGCCTGGCCATGTGCAAGTACCTGGATGGAAGGGCACCACCATGAGCCTAAACAAGACTCAATAAAATTCAAGGACAGTGTGTGTGCCCCTGGGGGATTGTTGTTCCTCGAGGTCCCTGTGGTAAGGGCCACCCATGTTGGGCCATCAAGTGTCTCCAAAAAACTACCAGGGGACACTGGGCTATAGGTGTTCACACCCAGATCAAGGTTACATTCAAATTTTAATTACACTCGCACAACCTGTGAATCAAAGGGGCCATTCATCTAGTCAGGAGGGAGCTGGACTGGTAATAGCAGTCGTCACTCTTGTAAGATCCCTGGTGAGCCTAGCATGAGAAAGAACTTATAATAACCTAAGTATAAAAAAAAATAAATTTAAAAAAGTCAGAGACTGGCCTAGGTAAGTAGAGAACCCAGATCTAACCTTAGAATGACAAAATCTTCACTAGACCCTCTGGCCCACATGACACTTGACCACTACAAAGCTCTTGACTACCTGCTGGCTGATCAAGGGGAATTTATGCCCCAGCAACCATTTCCTGCTGTTTTTATGTTAACACTAGTGGTCAGATAGAAGAGAGCACATCCCAATTGCCAGAGAAAACCACTTGCAGACAAAGACAAGTATCATATGGTATCACTTATACATGGAATCTTAAAAAGCAGTACAAATGAACTTACCTACCAAAGAGAAATAGAGTTACAGATGTAGAAAATGAACTTATGGTTTCCAGGGGGCAGGGAGGAAGGGACAAATTGGGCGAGACTGGGATTGATATACATCGACTACTATATACGTATCCAACTCTTTGCAACCCCATGAACTGCAGCCCGCCAGGCTCCTCTGCCCATGGGGATTCTCCAGGCAAGAATCCCTGAGTGGGTAGCCATGCCCTCCTCCAGTGGATCTTCCCAACCCAGGGATCTAACCCAGTCTGCTGCACTGCAGGCAGATTCTTTACAGACTGAGCCACCAGGGAAGTATATATAAAATGGATAACTAATAAGAACCTACTGTATAGCAGAGGGAACTCTACTCAATAATCTGTAATAGCCTTTCTATTTTTTTAAAGAAAAGAACCTTTAAAAATAGTGGATATATGTCTATTGATTTACTTTGCTGTACTCCTGAAACTAACACAACACTGTAAATCAACTATACCCCAATAATTTTTTCTTTAATAGAGAGAAGGTCACTTGGCCAAATACTCAAAACAAGAAGGCCTGGATGAACAAATTTGTGACAGGAACTAAAGAAGGTTCCCCAGCTTCTCTGGCTTCTAAGGTCATTCTTAGAACCCCTTATGGTTACTCTCCTTCTCTTGCTCTTTGGTCCATGATTCCTCAATTGACTTATTAGTTTTATCTCTTAGAGAACTGAGACAATCAAGTGGCAGATGGTCTTTACCCAAGGCTATGAGCAATTGCGACTCTAGCCTGATAACAATCAGATTCATTTTAGTGGAATCAGGAGAAATCTGCTCCTCTAACCCAAAGCGAAAACAGCAACCAGTTGTGGATGTGACTGTGATGGAAATAAAGTTCAATGCTGTAACAACTATATTGCATAGGGACATGGAATGTTAGGTCCATGAATCAAGGTACATTGGAAATGGTCAAACAGCGATGCCAAGAGTGAACATTGATATTTTAGGAATCAATGAACTAAAATGGGGTGAAGTGGGTGAATTTAACTCAGATGACCATTATATCTACTACTGTGGGCAAGAATCCCTTAGAAGAAATGGAGTAGCCATCATAGTCAACAGAAGAGTCCAAAATGCAGTACTTGGGTGCAATCTCAAAAATGACAAAATGCTCTCTGTTCATTTCCAAGGCAAACTATTCAATATCATGGTAATCCAAGTCTATGTCCCAACCAGTAATGCCAAAGAAGCTGAAGTTGAATGGTTCTATGAAGACCTACAAGACCTTCTAGAACCTTAGTTCTAGATAGGATATCACCCCCCAAAAGATATCCTTTTCATCATAGGGACTGAAATGCAAATCTAGGAAGTCAAGAGATACCTGGAATAGCAGGGGAATTTGACCTTGGAGTACAAAATGAAGCAGGGCAAAAGCAAACGGAGTTTTGCCAAGAGAATGTCCTGGTCAGAGCAAACACCCTCTCCAACAAAAATGAGAAAAGACTACCATGAACATCATCAGATGGTCAGCACCAAAATCAGATTGATTAATATTCTTTGCAGCTGAAGATGAGACACTCTATACAGTCAGCAAAAACAAGACCAGGAGCTGACTGTGGCTCAGATCATGAACTCCTTAGTGAAAAAATTCAGTAAATCGAAAAAAAGTAGGGAAAGCCACTAGACTGTTTAAGATAAGACCTAAATCAAATCCCTTATGATTATAGAGTGGAAATGACAATAGATTCAAGGATTATATCTGATAGACAGAGTGCCTAAAGGACTATGGACAGAGATTAGTGACATTGTACAGGAGGCAGTGATCAAGACCATCCCCAAGAAAAAGAAATGCAAAATTGTTGTCTGAGGAGGCCTTACAAATAGCTGAGAAAAGAAGACAACATAAAGGCAAAGGAGAAAAGCAAAGATATACCCATCTGAATGCAGACTTCCAAAGAATAGCAAGGAGAGATACGAAAGCCTTCCTAGTGATCAAGGCAAAGAAATAGGAAAATATTAGAATGGGAAATACTAGAGATATTCTCAAGAAAATTAGTGAAACTAAGGGAAAGTTTCATGCAAAGATGGACATAATAAAGACAGAAATGGTATGAATGTAACAGAAGCAGAAGATATTAAGAAGAGGTGGCAAAAAAACACAGAACTATACAAAACAGATCTTCATGACTCAGATAACAACGGTGGTATGATCACTGGACAACAGCCAGATATCCTAGAAGGCGAAGGCAAGTAAGCCCTTGGGACGTATCACTACGGACAAAGGTAGTGGAGGTGATGGAATTCTAGTTGAGGTTTCAAGTCCTAAAAGATGATGCTGTTAAATTGGTACATTCAATATGCCAGCAAATATGGAAACTCAGCAGTGCCCATAGGACTGAAAAGTTCAGTTTCATCAATCCCAAAGAAAGGCAATGCCAAAGAATATTTAAAGTACACACGATTGCATTCATCTCACACGCTAGCAATGTAATGCTCAAAATTATCCAATAGTACCATGAACCATGAATTTCCAGATGTTAAAGCTGGATTTAGAAAAGGCAGAGGAACCGGAATCAAATTGCCAACATCTGTTGGATCACAGAAAAAGCCAGAGAATTACAGAAAAACGTCTATTTCTGATTTATTGACTAATGCTAAGCCTTTGATTGTGTGGATCACAACAAACTGTGGAAATTCCTCAAGAGACAGAATACTAGACAATTTGACCTGCCTCCTGAGAAATTTGTATGCAGGTCAAGAGCAACAGTTAAAATGGGACATGGAAAAGAGATTGGTTCCAAAGGAGAATATGGCAAGGTTGCAGAGTTCCAGAAAAACATCTATTGCTGCTTTATTGACTATACCAAAGCCTTTGACTGTGTGGATCACAGTAAATTGTGGAAAATTCTTCAAGAGATGGGAATACCAGACCACCTGACCTGCCTCTTGAGAAATCTGTATGCAGGTCAGGAAACCAACAGTTAATACTGCACATGGAACAACAGACTGGTTCCAAAGAGGAAAGGAGTACGTCAAGGCTGTATTTGTCATCCTGCTTATTTAACTTCTATGCAGAGTACATCATGAGAAAGGCTGGGCTGGATGAAGCACAAGCTGGTATCAAGATTGCCAGGAGAAATTTCAATAACCTCAGATATGCAGATGACACCATCCTATGGCAGAAAGTGAAAAGAACTAAAGAGCCTCTTGATGAAAGTGAAAGAGGAGAGTGAAAAAGTTGGCTTAAAGCTCAACATTCAAAAACTAAGATCACGGCATCCAGTCCCATCACTTCATGACAAATAGATGGGAAACAGTGGAAACAGTGGCTGACTTTATTGTGGCGGGCTCCAAAATCACTGCAGATGGTAATTGCAGCCATGAAATTGAAAGACGCTTACTCCTTGGAAGGAAAATTATGACCAACCTTGATAGCATATTCAAAAGCAGAGACATTACTTTGTCAACAAAGGTCCATCCGACAAGGCTATGGTTTTTCCAGTAGTCATGTATGGAGCTGAGAGTTGACTATTAAGAAAGCTGAGTGCAGAACTGATGCTTTTGAACTGGTGTTGAGAAGACTCTTGAGAGTCCTTGGACTGTAAGAAGATCCAACCAGTCCATCTCTAAAGAAAATCAGTCCTGGGTG
>NW_017212077.1:0-17002 GCF_001704415.2 Capra hircus
ATGTGATTAACCTGGGGACGCCTCAGAGAAATGGGCCTCATCTCGCCTGGAGGGAGAACCTCCTGGATTGTTCTCGAGTTGCGGCAGGTGCTCTCGACTTTACGACGGGGTCTCAGGACCCGCTCTAATGGCCTCAGGGAAGGCCAGTCCCCATGCTAGTTACTCGGGCCTCTCGGGATTCCTCTCCCGTCGATGCCGGGGCCTAAGACCTTGTTTGGAGTCGGTGCCGGAAGTGAGGATTCCTCTCCAGGGGCTGACGTGGATCTTGGGTACTTCTGGACTCTCCTCAGGGTAGTCAGTCCTCGTCTCGAGTGGGGCATGCACGTGCGCTTTCCTCCCGAGCTGTAGCAGCAGTGTCACACTTCCTTCGGTTGATCAAAAGCAACTGTGGCTTTCCCTCGAGGCTTTCTTCCTTCCCAACGAGCTTTCCACAGGGCTGTCCCATGTGCCACCGTGGTGTGAGTCGATCCTCGTCTTGAAAGTCGAGGCAGTGCAGGGAAAACAGGTTTCCCTGGAATGGACTGAGACATCTGGGGGACGCTGGAAATGGTGGCCGACCCTGGATTTCTCTCGCCTTTCCTGTGGGAATCGCCTCCTCTTTAGATGCGCCGGGAACACGGAAACTCTTTCCCGATCACTGAGGGAAAGGATCCCTCCTCTCGAGCTAGGAGGCGGAAACGGGCTCCTCTGGATGTGGCGGACTCTCGTGCTTCCTCTCGAGTGGAGACGGGTATTGGGGATCTTATTGAGTTGCAGCAAGGTGGTGAAGGACCCTTTGGAAGTTCCAGAGGTAAGGTGTGATTAGCCTTGAGACACCTCAGCGGAAATGGTCCTCATCTCGCCTGGAAGGGAGAACCTCCTGGATTTTCTCAAGTTGCTGCTGGTGCTCTCGACCTACGACGGGGACCTCAGGACCCGCTCTGGTGGCCTCAGGAAAGGCCAGTCCCCATGCGAGTTGCTCGGGGAGACTCACGGGATTCCTCTCCGTCGATGCTGGGGCCTAAGACCTTTGTGGAGTCGGTGCCGTAAAGTGAGGGTTCCTCTCCAGTGCTGACATGGATCTTGGGGTACTTCTGGAGTCTCCCAGGGGAGTCAGTCCTCGTCTCGAGTGGGGCATGCACGTGTACTTTCCTCCCGACCAGAAGCAGCAGTGTCACGCTTCCCTTCGCGTGGATCAAAGCATCTGTCGCTTTCCTCGAGGCTTTCCCACCAGGCTTTCCACAGGGCTGTCCCACGTGCCACCGTGGTGTGAGTCGATCCTCGGCTTGAAAGTCGAGGCAGTGCAGGGAAAACAGGTTTCCCTGGAATGGACTGAGACATCTGGGGGACTCTGGGGATGGTGGCACGACCTGGAGTTCCTCTCGCCTTTCCTGTGGACAGCGCCTCCTCTTGAGATGCGACGGGAACACCGGGAATTCTTTCCCGACCGCGCAGGAAAAGGATCCCTCCTCTCGAACTTGGAGGCGGAAACGGGGCTCCTCTGGATGTGGCCGGGACTCTCGTGCTTCCTCTCGAGTGGAGACGGGTATGTTGGGGAAATTCTTGAGTTGCAGCAAGGTGTGAAGGATCCTTTGGAATTCCAGAGGTTAGGTGTTTTAGAGTCGAGACGCCTCAGCGGAAATGGGCCTCATCTCCCCTGGAGGGAGAACCTCCTGGATTTTTCGAGTTTGGTACGTGCTCTCGCCTTACGACGGGACCACTGGGACCGCGCTCTGGTGGCCTCAGGAAAGGCCAGTCCCATGCGAGTTGCTCGGGGCCTCTCGGGATTCCTCTCCCGTCCATGCCAGGCCTAAGACCTTGTGTTGGAGTCGGTGCCTACCGGGGTCCAGCCCCGGTGGATCCAGGAAATTCGAAGGGTGGACGGCGTTGGCGTGGAAAGACTTGTTTGTTTATTAATGTAAGATTAGATTAAGAAACTATGTAGTAAGAAGATTAAATGGAGGAAGAGGGCTGAATAGCTTGGTTTACGCGGAAGGCCAATAAAATTCCAGACAAGGAATTTGCACCATCTACGTTGGGCACCGGCGCCCGCCTTGAATATCTAGGGTGCCTCGCCTTAAGCTCCCTTTCGTGCGGGTCTTAACAGCCGGGGCAAGTAAGTAGACCTGGCGAGCCTCCGGGCCCAGATGGAGATTCAGCCTGAAGTTAAAGTAAAGAGCAGAGAGGGAAGGGAGAGAAGAAGAGAGAGAGAGAGACATGGGGGGAGCCAGAGTCCCAAGAAACCAGGCCGAGAGACTAGTTCGAGAAACTGGCCCCATCCTTTATTGTTCAGAAGGCCTTTTATACTTTTGATAAAACACGGAGATCAATGGGTAACACAAAATTATGTAGCGTTCGCAACCCAGATTCTTTCCGTATATCATTTTGTATACAAAAGGTCTCAGGTGATTTACATTATCTTTTGGCCAAGAGGCTTGTTAACACTTTTTGGCTCTCTTCCTTAATGAATGTTAATTTTGTTTCCCCTGAAGTGTTTTTTTTTTTAATCTGCATCTCCTTAAAGCATTAAAGTTACATCTCTATAGAACAAAGGTGCAGTGGGATATAACAAAGAAGGTACTTAACTCAAAGATCTAATGTTGCTAATACCAGGTCTACTACTTGTTTTTCTATATACCAACTATATCTAAAAATAAAGGATATGAAAATTTGGCAGCAAGCATTGACCCAAAAAATGAAACCTTTAATCAGTCCTATTCTAAAGATTTTGACTCCTCGGAAGCTGCTACATTCCTAGGATATTTTAAGCTTCCTGTGACTCCTGCGGTCAGGAGGCCTCAAACAATCACACATGCGCAGTTGTACGAGTCCTGCAGGCAGGCTAGACAGCCATCGGAGGGGTTTTTGGATTGAAAACACTCTTTCAAATGCAGAAGACTAAAGCCCTGAATTGACTTTTTCCAGAAAATGTCAGAAGAGTGGAAAAAGCAGAGCACAAAAGCCGGCAGATTTTTGTTGGGTACGTGCTTAGGAATTTGCAGAGGGGTCCCTGAAGTCTGAGCACGCCTTGCGTATGTCAGCTTCATTCCTCATGACCTTGTCACGGGCGGGATTCCTCACACTGGCTCCCAGCAGGTGCCGGAACCTGAGGATTCCTCTCCAGTGCTGACATGGATCTTGGGTACTTCTGGAGTCTCCCCAGGGGAGTCAGTCCTCGTCTCGAGGGGCATGAACGTGCGCTTTCCTCTCGAGCTGTAGCAGCAGAGTCACGATTCCCTTCGCGTGGATCAAGAGATCTGTGGCTTTACCTCGAGGCTTTCCCACGAGGCTTTCTTTCCCACAGGGCTGTCCAACGTGCCACCGTGGTGTGAGTCGATCCTCGGCTTGAAGGTCGAGGCAGTGCAGGGAAAACAGGTTTCCCTGGAATGGACTGAGATATCTGGGGGACTCTGGGAATGGTGGCACGACCTGGAGTTCCTCTCCCTCTCCGGTGGAGAGCGACTCCTCTTGAGATGTGACGGGAACGCCGGGAATTCTTTCCCGACCACGTAGGGAAAGGATCCCTCCTCTCGAGCTAGGAGGCGGAAACGGGGCTCTCTGGATGTGGGCGGGACTCTCGTGCTTCCTCTCGAGTGGAGACGGTATGTCGGGGAACTTCTTGAGTTGCAGCAAGGGTGTGAAGGACCCTTTGGAAGTTCCAGAGGTTAGGTGTGTTTAGACTCGAGACGCCTCAGCGGAAATGGGCCTCATCTCGCCTGGAGGGGAGAACCTCCTTATTATCTCGAGTTGCAGCAGGTGCTCTCGACTTAGGACGGGGAACTCAGGGACCCGCTCTGGTGGCCTCAGGAAAGGCCAGACCCATGCGAGTTGCTCTGTGGCCTCTCGGGATTCCTCTCCCGTCGATGCCGTGGCCAAGGCCTTGTGTGGAGTCGGTTCCGGAACCTGAGGATTTCTCTCCAGTGCTGACATGGATCTTGGGGTACTTCTGGAGTCTCCCCAGGGAGTCAGTCCTCGTCTCGAGGGGGCATGCACGTGCGCTTTCCTCCCGAGCTGTAGCAGCAGTGTCGCGCTTCCCTTCGCGTGGATCAAGGGATCTGTGGCTTTCCCTCGAGGCTTTCCCAGGAGGCTTTCCCACAGGCTGTCCCACGTGCCACGTGGTGTGAGTCGATCCTCGGCTTGAAAGTCGAGGCAGTGCAGGGAAAACAGGTTTCCCTGGAATGGACTGAGACATCTGGGGACTCTGGGAATGTGGCACGACCCTGGAGTTCCTCTCGCCTTTCCTGTGGAGAGCCTCCTCTTGAGATGCGACGGAAACGCCGGGAAATCTTTCCGAGCACGCAGGGAAAGGATCCCTCTCTCGAGCTAGGAGGCGAAACGGGCTCCTCTGGATGTGGGCGGACTCTCGTGCTTCCTCTCGAGTGGAGAAGGTATGTCGGGGACTTCTTGAGTTGCAGCAAGGGTGTGAAGGACCCTTTGGAAGTTCCAGTAGGTGTGATTAGCCTCGAGACGCCTCAGCGGAAATGGGCCTCATCTCGCCTGGAGGGAGAACCTCCTGGATTTTCTGAGTTGCGGCAGGTGCGACTTTGAACGGGGGGATGGCCTCAGGAAAGTCCCCATGCGAGTTGCCGGGGCCTCTCGGGATTCCTCTCCGTCGACCTAAGTCCCAGTGCCGGAAGAGGAAGGATCCTCAGGACTCCACACAAGGTCTTGCATCGACGGAGAGGAATCCCGAGAGGCCCCGAGCAACTCGCAGGGACTGGCCTTTCCTGAGGCCACCAGAGCGGGTCCCTGAGGTCCCCGTCGTAAGTCGAAGCACCTGGCAACTCGAGAAAATCCAGGAGGTTCTCCCTCCAGGCGAGATGAGGCCCTTTCCGCTGAGGCGTCTCGAGGCTAATCACACTAACCTCTGGAACTTCCAAAGGGTCCTTCACACCCTTGCTGCAACTCAAGAAGTTCCCCGACATCCCGTCTCCACTCGAGAGGAAGCACGAGAGTCCCGCCCACATCCAGAGGAGCCCGTTTCCGCCTCCTAGCTCGAGAGGAGGGATCCTTTCCTGCGTGTCGGGAAAGATTTCCCGGCGTTCCGCATCTCAAGAGGAGGCTCTCCACAGGAAAGGCGAGAGGAACTCCAGGGTCGTGCCACCATTCCAGAGTCCCCCAGATGTCTCAGTCCATTCCAGGGAAACTGTTTTCCCTGCACTGCCTCGACTTTTCAAGCCGAGGATCGACTCACACCACGGTGGCACGTGGGACAGCCTGTGGGAAAGCCTCCGGAAAGCCTCGAGGGAAAGCCACAGAGCCTTGACGCGATCTGCTACAGCTCGGGAGGAAAGCGCACGTGCATTCCCCCCTCGAGACGAGGACTGACTCCCTGGGAGACTCCAGAAGTACCCCAAGATCCATGTCAGCACTGGAGAGAAATCCTCAGGTTCCGGAACCGACTCCACACAAGGCCTTGGCCACGGCATCGACGGGAGAGGAATCCCGAGAGGCCACGAGCAACTCGCATGGGTCTGGCCTTTCCTGAGGCCACCAGAGCGGGTCCCTGAGTTCCCCGTCCTAAGTCGAGAGCACCTGCTGCAACTCGAGATAATACAGGAGGTTCTCCCCTCCAGGCGAGATGAGGCCCATTTCCGCTGAGGCGTCTCGAGTCTAAAACACACCTAACCTCTGGAACTTCCAAAGGGTCCTTCACACCCTTGCTGCAACTCAAGAAGTTCCCCGACATACCGTCTCCACTCGAGAGGAAGCACGAGAGTCCGCCCACATCCAGAGGAGCCCGTTTCCGCCTCCTAGCTCGAGAGAGGGATCCTTTCCCTGGTGGTCGGGAAAGAATTCCCGGCGTTCCCGTCACATCTCAAGAGGAGTCGCTCTCCACCGGAGAGGGAGAGGAACTCCAGGGTCGTGCCACCATTCCAGAGTCCCCAGATATCTCAGTCCATTCCAGGGAAACCTGTTTTCCCTGCACTGCCTCGACCTTCAAGCCGAGGATCGACTCACACCACGGTGGCACGTGGACAGCCCTGTGGGAAAGCCTCGTGGGAAAGCCTCTCGAGGAAAGCCACAGATCTCTTGATCACGCGAAGGGAATCGTGACTCTGCTGCTACAGCTCGAGAGGAAAGCGCACGTTCATGCCCCCACTCGAGACGAGGACTGACTCCCCTGGGGAGACTCCAGAAGTACCCAAGATCCATGTCAGCACTGGAGAGGAATCCTCAGGTTCCGGCACCTGCTGGGAGCCAGTGTGAGGAATCCGCCCGTGACAAGGTCATGAGGAATGAAGCTGACATACGCAAGGCGTGCTCAGACTTCAGGGACCCCTCTGCAAATTCCTAAGCACGTACCCCAACAAAAATCTGCCGGCTTTTGTGCTCTGCTTTTCCACTCTTCTGACATTTTCTGGAAAAAGTCAATTCAGGGCTTTAGTCTTCTGCATTTGAAAGAGTGTTTCAATCCAAAAACCCCTCCGATGGCTGTCTAGCCTGCCTGCAGGACTCGTACAACTGCGCATGTGATTGTTTGAGGCCTCCTGACCGCAGGAGGCACAGGAAGCTTAAAACATCCTAGGAATGTAGCAGCTTCCGAGGAGTCAAAATCTTTAGAATAGGACTGATTAAAGGTTTCATTTTTTGGTCAATGCTTGCTGCCAAATTTTCATATCCTTTATTTTTAGATATAGTTGCCGTATATAGAAAAACAAGTAGTAGACCTGGTATTAGCAACATTAGATCTTTGAGTTAAGTACCTTCTTTTGTTATATCCCACTGCCACCTTTGTCTATAGAGATGTAACTTTAATGCTTTAAGGAGATGCAGTTTAACATCTTCCTTAATGAATGTTAATTTTGTTTCCCCTGAAGTGTTTTTTTTTTTTTTTTAATCTGCATCTCCTTAAAGCATTAAGTTACATCTCTATAGAACAAAGGTGCAGTGGGATATAACAAAGAAACTTAACTCAAAGATCTAATGTTGCTAATACCAGGTCTACTACTTGTTTTTCTATATACAACTATATCTAAAAATAAAGGATATGAAAATTTGGCAGCAAGCATTGACCAAAAAATGAAACCTTTAATCAGTCCTATTCTAAAGATTTTGACTCCTCGGAAGCTCCTACATTCCTAGGATGTTTTAAGCTTCCTGTGCCTCCTGCGGTCAGGAGGCCTCAAACAATCACATGCGCAGCTGTACGAGTCCTGCAGGCAGGCTAGAAGCCATCGGAGGGGTTTTTGGATTGAAACACTCTTTCAAATGCAGAAGACTAAAGCCCTGAATTGACTTTTTCCAGAAAATGTCAGAAGAGTGGAAAAGCAGAGCACAAAAGCCGGCAGATTTTTTGTTGGGGTACGTGCTTAGGAATTTGCAGAGGGTCCCTGAAGTCTGAGCACGCCTTGCGTATGTCAGCTTCCTTCCTCATGACCTTGTCACGGGCGGGATTCCTCACACTGGCTCCCAGCAGGTGCCGGAACCTGAGGATTCCTCTCCAGTGCTGACATGGATCTTGGGGTACTTCTGGAGTCTCCCCAGGGGAGTCAGTCCTCGTCTCGAGTGGGGGCATGAACGTGCGCTTTCCTCTCGAGCTGTAGCAGCAGAGTCACGATTCCCTTCGCGTGGATCAAAGAGATCTGTGGCTTTACCTCGAGCTTCCCACGAGGCTTTCCCACGAGGCTTTCCCACAGGGCTGTCCAACGTGCCACCGTGGTGTGAGTCGATCCTCGGCTTGAAGGTCGAGGCAGTGCAGGGAAAACAGGTTTCCCTGGAATGGACTGAGATATCTGGGGGACTCTGGGAATGGTGGCACGACCCTGGAGTTCCTCTCCCCTCTCCGGTGGAGAGCGACTCCTCTTGAGATGTGACGGGAACGCCGGGAATTCTTTCCCGACCACGTAGGGAAAGGATCCCTCCTCTCGAGCTAGGAGGCGGAAACGGGGCTCCTCTGGATGTGGGCGGGACTCTTGTGCTTCCTCTCGAGTGGAGACGGGTATGTCGGGGAACTTCTTGAGTTGCAGCAAGGGTGTGAAGGACCCTTTGGAAGTTCCAGAGGTTAGGTGTGTTTAGACTCGAGACGCCTCAGCGGAAATGGGCCTCATCTCGCCTGGAGGGAGAACCTCCTGTATTATCTCGAGTTGCAGCAGGTGCTCTCGACATAGGACGGGGAACTCAGGGACCCGCTCTGGTGGCCTCAGGAAAGGCCAGACCCATGCGAGTTGCTCTGTGGCCTCTCGGATTCCTCTCCCGTCGATGCCGTGGCCAAGGCCTTGTGTGGAGTCGGTTCCGGAACCTGAGGATTTCTCTCCAGTGCTGACATGGATCTTGGGGTACTTCTGGAGTCTCCCCAAGGGAGTCAGTCCTCGTCTCGAGGGGAGGCATTGCACGTGCGCTTTCCTCCCGAGCTGTAGCAGCAGTGTCGCGCTTCCCTTCGCGTGTATCAAGGGATCTGTGGCTTTCCCTCGAGGCTTTCCCACGAGGCTTTCCCACAGGGTCTGTCCCACATGCCACAGTGGTGAGAGTCGATCCTCGCTTGAAAGTCGAGGCAGTGCAGGGAAAACAGGTTTCCCTGGAATGGACTGAGACATCTGGGGGACTCTGGGAATGGTGGCACGAACCCTGGAGTTCCTCTCGCCTTTCTTGTGGAGAGCGCCTCCTCTTGAAATGCGACGGGAATCGCCTGGGAATAAATGACCGACCACGCAGGGAAAGGATCCCTCGTCTCAAGCCAGGAGGCGGAAACGGGGCTCCTCTGGATGTGGGCGGAACTCTCGTGCTTCCTCTCCAGTGGAGACCGGTATGTCGGGAACTTCTTGAGTTGCAGCAAGGGTGTGAAGAACCCTGTGGAAGTTCCAGAGGTTAGGTGTGATTAGCCTGGAGACGCCTCAGCGGAAATGGGCCTCAACTCGCCTGGAGAGGGAGAACCTCCTGGATTTTCTAGAGTTGGGCAGGGTCCTCTCGAGTTACGACGGGGACCTCAGGGACCGCTCTGGTGGCCTCAGGAAAGGCCAGTGCCCATGGGAGTTGCAAGGGGGCCTTTCGGAATTCCTCTCCCGTCGATGTCGGGGCCTAAGACCTTGTGTGGAGTCGGGGCTGGAACCTGAGGATTCCTCTCCAGTGCTGACATGGATCTTGGGGTACTTCTGGAGTCTCTCCTGGGGAGTCAGTGCTCATCTCGTGTGGGGGCATGCACTTGAGCGTTCCTCACGAACTGTAGCAGCAGTGTCACACTTCCCATCGCGGGGATCAAGGGATCTGTGGCTTTCCCTCGAGGCTTTCCGAAGAGGCTTTCCCACAGGGCTGTCCCACCAGGGACATGCCATGGTGGAGTGAGTGGATCCTCGGCGTGAAAGTAGAGGCAGTGCAGGGAAAACAAGTTCCTCTGGAATGGACTGAGACATCTGGGGTCCCTTGGAATTGTGGCAAGACACTGGAGTTTCTCTCGCCTTTCCTGTTGAGAGCGCCTCTTCTTGAGATGCGACGGGAAAGCCGGGAATTCTTTCCAGACGAAGCAGGAAAAGAATCCCTAATCTCAAGCTACGAGGTGGAATCCAGGCTCCTCTGGATGTGGGCGGGACCCTCGTGCTTCCTCTTGAGTGGAGACTGGTATGTCGGGGAACTTCTTGAGTTGCAGCAAGCGTGTGAAGGACCCTTTGGAAGTTCCAGAGGTTAGGTGTGATTAGCCTCGAGACGCCTCAGCGGAAATGGACCTCATCTTGCCAGGAGGGGAGAAAATCCTGGATGTTCTCGAGTTGCTGCAGGTGCTCTCGACTTAAGACGGGGACCTCAGGGACCCGCTCTGGTGGCCTCAGGAAAGGCCAGTCCCCATGCGAGTAGCTCGGGGGCCACTTGGGATTCCTCTCCCTTCGATGCCGGGGCCTAAGACCTTGTGTGGAGTCAGTGCTGGAACCTGAGGATTCCTCTCCAGTGCTGACATGGATCTTAGGGTACTTCTGGAGTCTCCCCAGGGGAGTCAGTCCTCCTCTCAGTGGGGGCATGCACGTGCGCTTTCCTCCCGAGCTGTAGCAGCAGTGTAACCCTCCCGTCGCCTGGATCATGTGATCAGTGGCTTTCCCTCGAGGCTTTCCCACGAGGCTTTCCCACGAGGCTTTCCCACGAGGCTTTCTCACAGGGCTCTCCCACGTGCCACCGTGGTGTGAGTCGATCCTCGGCTTGAAAGTCGAGGCAGTGCAGGGAAAACAGGTTTCCCTGGAATGGACTGAGACATCTGGAGGACTCTGGTAATGGTGGCACGAACCTGGAGTTCCTCTCGCCTTTCCTGTGGAGAGCACCTCCTCTTGAGATGCGACGGGAACGCCGGGAATTCTTTCCAGACCACGCAGGGAAAGGGTCCCTCCTCTCCAGCTATGAGGCGGAAACGGGGCTCCTCTGGATGTGGGCGGGACTCTCGTGCTTCGTCTCGAGTGGAGACGGGTATATCGGGGAACTTCTTGAGTTGCAGCAAGAGTGTGAAGGACCCTTTGGAAGTTCCAGAGGTTAGGTATGATTAGCCTCGAGAAGCCTCAGCGGAAATGGGCCTCATCTCGCCTGGAGGGGAGAACTCCTGGATTTTCTCGAGTTGCGGCAGGTGCTCTGGACTTAAGACGGGGACCTCAGGGACCCGCTCTGGTGGCCTCAGGGCCGATCCCACAAGGTCTTAGGGCCTCGGCATCGAGGAGAGGAATCCCGAGAGGACCCCCAAGCACTCGCATGGGGACTGGCCTTTCCTGAGGCCACCAGAGCGGGTCCCTGAGGTCCCCGTCTTAAGTCCAGAGCACCTGCCGCAACTCGAGAAAATCCAGGAGGTTCTCCCCTCCAGGCGAGATGAGGCCCATTTCCGCTGAGGCTTCTCGAGGCTAATCATACCTAACCTCTGGAACTTCCAAAGGGTCCTTCACACTCTTGCTGCAACTCAAGAAGTTCCCCGATATACCGTCTCCACTCGAGACGAAGCACGAGAGTCCCGCCCACATCCAGAGGAGCCCCGTTTCCGCCTCATAGCTGGAGAGGAGGGACCCTTTCCCTGCGTGTCTGGAAAGAATTCCCGGCGTTCCCGTCGCATCTCAAGAGGAGGTGCTCTCCACAGGAAAGGCGAGAGGAACTCCAGGTTCGTGCCACCATTACCAGAGTCCTCCAGATGTCTCAGTCCATTCCAGGGAAACCTGTTTTCCCTGCACTGCCTCGACTTTCAAGCCGAGGATCGACTCACACCACGGTGGCACGTGGGAGAGCCCTGTGAGAAAGCCTCGTGGGAAAGCCTCGTGGGGAAAGCCTCGTGGGAAAGCCTCGAGGGAAAGCCACTGATCACATGATCCAGGCGACGGGAGGGTTACACTGCTGCTACAGCTCGGGAGGAAAGCGCACGTGCATGCCCCCACTGAGAGGAGGACTGACTCCCCTGGGGAGACTCCAGAAGTACCCTAAGATCCATGTCAGCACTGGAGAGGAATCCTCAGGTTCCAGCACTGACTCCACACAAGGTCTTAGGCCCCGGCATCGAAGGGAGAGGAATCCCAAGTGGCCCCCGAGCTACTCGCATGGGGACTGGCCTTTCCTGAGGCCACCAGAGCGGGTCCCTGAGGTCCCCGTCTTAAGTCGAGAGCACCTGCAGCAACTCGAGAACATCCAGGATTTTCTCCCCTCCTGGCAAGATGAGGTCCATTTCCGCTGAGGCGTCTCGAGGCTAATCACACCTAACCTCTGGAACTTCCAAAGGGTCCTTCACACGCTTGCTGGCAACTCAAGAAGTTCCCCGACATACCAGTCTCCACTCAAGAGGAAGCACGAGGGTCCCGCCCACATCCAGAGGAGCCTGGATTCCACCTCGTAGCTTGAGATTAGGGATTCTTTTCCTGCTTCGTCTGGAAAGAATTCCCGGCTTTCCCGTCGCATCTCAAGAAGAGGCGCTCTCAACAGGAAAGGCGAGAGAAACTCCAGTGTCTTGCCACAATTCCAAGGGACCCCAGATGTCTCAGTCCATTCCAGAGGAACTTGTTTTCCCTGCACTGCCTCTACTTTCACGCCGAGGATCCACTCACTCCACCATGGCATGTCCCTGGTGGGACAGCCCTGTGGGAAAGCCTCTTCGGAAAGCCTCGAGGGAAAGCCACAGATCCCTTGATCCCCGCGATGGGAAGTGTGACACTGCTGCTACAGTTCGTGAGGAACGCTCAAGTGCATGCCCCCACACGAGATGAGCACTGACTCCCCAGGAGAGACTCCAGAAGTACCCCAAGATCCATGTCAGCACTGGAGAGGAATCCTCAGGTTCCAGCCCCGACTCCACACAAGGTCTTAGGCCCCGACATCGACGGGAGAGGAATTCCGAAAGGCCCCCTTGCAACTCCCATGGGCACTGGCCTTTCCTGAGGCCACCAGAGCGGGTCCCTGAGGTCCCCGTCGTAAGTCGAGAGGCACCCTGCCACAACTCGAGAAAATCCAGGAGGTTCTCCCCTCCAGGCGAGATGAGGCCCATTTCCGCTGAGGCGTCTCGAGGCTAATCACACCTAACCTCTGGAACTTCCAACAGGGTTCTCTCACACCCTTGCTGCAACTACAAGAAGTTCCCGACATACCGGTCTCCACTGGAGAGGAAGCACGAGAGTTCCGCCCACATCCAGAGGAGCCCCGTGTTCCGCTTCCTAGCTCGAGACGAGGGATCCTTTCCCTGCGTGGTCGGGTAATTTATTCCCAGCATTCCCGTCGCATTTCAAGAGGAGGCGCTCTCCACAAGAAAGGCGAGAGGAACTCCAGGGTTCGTGCCACCATTCCCAGAGTCCCCCAGATGTCTCAGTCCATTCCAGGGAAACCTGTTTTCCCTGCACTGCCTCGACTTTCAAGCGAGGATCGACTCTCACCACTGTGGCATGTGGGACAGACCTGTGGGAAAGCCTCGTGGGAAAGCCTCGAGGGAAAGCCACAGATCCCTTGATACACGCGAAGGGAAGCGCGACACTGCTGCTACAGCTCGGGAGGAAAGCGCACGTGCATGCCTCCCCTCGAGACGAGGACTGACTCCCTTGGGGAGACTCCAGAAGTACCCCAAGATCCATGTCAGCACTGGAGAGAAATCCTCAGGTTCCGGAACCGACTCCACACAAGGCCTTGGCCACGGCATCGACGGAGAGGAATCCCGAGAGGCCACAGAGCAACTCGCATGGGTCTGGCCTTTCCTGAGGCCACCAGAGCGGGTCCCTGAGTTCCCCGTCCTATGTCGAGAGCACCTGCTGCAACTCGAGATAATACAGGAGGTTCTCCCCTCCAGGCGAGATGAGGCCCATTTCCGCTGAGGCGTCTCGAGTCTAAAACACACCTAACCTCTGGAACTTCCAAAGGGTCCTTCAACACCCTTGCTGCAACTCAAGAAGTTCCCCGACATACCCGTCTCCACTCGAGAGGAAGCACAAGAGTCCCGCCCACATCCAGAGGAGCCCCGTTTCCGCCTCCTAGCTCGAGAGGAGGGATCCTTTCCCTACGTGGTCGGGAAAGAATTCCCGGCGTTCCCGTCACATCTCAAGAGGAGTCGCTCTCCACCGGAGAGGGGAGAGGAACTCCAGGGTCGTGCCACCATTCCCAGAGTCCCCCAGATATCTCAGTCCATTCCAGGGAAACCTGTTTTCCCTGCACTGCCTCGACCTTCCAAGCCGAGGATCGACTCACACCACGGTGGCACGTTGGACAGCCCTGTGGGAAAGCCTCGTGGGAAAGCCTCGTGGGAAAGCCTCGAGGTAAAGCCACAGATCTCTTGATCCACGCGAAGGGAATCGTGACTCTGCTGCTACAGCTCGAGAGGAAAGCGCACGTTCATGCCCCACTCGAGACGAGGACTGACTCCCCTGGGGAGACTCCAGAAGTACCCCAAGATCCATGTCAGCACTGGGAGAGGAATCCTCAGGTTCCGGCACCTGCTGGGAGCCAGTGTGAGGAATCCCGCCCGTGACAAGGTCATGAGGAATGAAGCTGACATACGCAAGGCGTGCTCAGACTTCAGGGACCCCTCTGCAAATTCCTAAGCACGTACCCCAACAAAAATCTGCCGGCTTTTGTGCTCTGCTTTTCCACTCTTCTGACATTTTCTGGAAAAAGTCAATTCAGGGCTTTAGTCTTCTGCATTTGAAAGAGTGTTTCAATCCAAAAACCCCTCCGATGGCTGTCTAGCCTGCCTGCAGGACTCGTACAACTGCGCATGTGATTGTTTGAGGCCTCCTGACCGCAGGAGTCACAGGAAGCTTAAAATATCCTAGGAATGTAGCAGCTTCCGAGGAGTCAAAATCTTTAGAATAGGACTGATTAAAGGTTTCATTTTTTTGGGTCAATGCTTGCTGCCAAATTTTCATATCCTTTATTTTAGATATAGTTGGTATATAGAAAAACAAGTAGTAGACCTGGTATTAGCAACATTAGATCTTTGAGTTAAGTACCTTCTTTGTTATATCCCACTGCACCTTTGTTCTATAGAGATGTAACTTTAATGCTTTAAGGAGATGCAGATTAAAAAAAAAAAAAAACTTCAGGGGAAACAAAATTAACATTCATTAAGGAAGAGAGCCAAAAAGTGTTAACAAGCCTCTTGCCAAAAGATAATGTAAATCACCTGAGACCTTTTGTATACAAAATGATATACGGAAAGAATCTGGGTTGCGAACGCTACATAATTTTGTGTTACCCATTGATCTCCGTGTTTTATCAAAAGTATAAAAGGCCTTCTGAACAATAAAGGATGGGGGCCAGTTTCTCGAACTAGTCTCTCGGCCTGGTTTCTTGGGACTCTGGCTCCCCCCATGTCTCTCTCTCTCTCTTCTTCTCTCCCATTCCCTCTCTCTGCTCTTTACTTTAACTTCAGGCTGAATCTCCATCTGGGGCCCGGAGGCTCGCCAGGTCTACTTACTTGCCCCGGCTGTTAAGACCCACACGAAAGGGAGCTTAAGGCGAGGCACCCTTAGATATTCAAGCGGGCCGGTGGCCCAACGTAGATGGTGCAAATTCCTTGTCTGGAATTTTATTGGCCTTCCGCGTAAACCAAGCTATTCAGCCCTCTTCCTCCATTTAATCTTCTTACTACACTATAGTTTCTTAATCTAATCTTACATTAATAAACAAACAAGTCTTTCCACGCCAACGCCGTCCACCCTTCGAATTTCCTGGATCCACCGGGCTGGACCCCGGTAGGCACCGACTCAACACAAGGTCTTAGGCCCTGGCATGGACGGGAGAGGAATCCCGAGAGGCCCCGAGCAACTCGCATGGGGACTGGCCTTTCCTGAGGCCACCAGAGCGGGTCCCAGTGGTCCCCGTCGTAAGGCGAGAGCACGTACCACAACTCGAAAAAATCCAGGAGATTCTCCCCTCCAGGGGAGATGAGGCCCATTTCCGCTGAGGCGTCTCGACTCTAAACACACCTAACCTCTGGAATTCCAAAGGATCCTTCACACCCTTGCTGCAACTCAAGAATTTCCCCAACATACCCGTCTCCACTCGAGAGGAAGCACGAGAGTCCCGCCACATCCAGAGGAGCCCCGTTTCCGCCTCCAAGTTCGAGAGAGGGATCCTTTTCCTGCGCGGTCGGGAAAGAATTCCCGTTTCCCGTCGCATCTCAAGAGGAGGCGCTGTCCACAGGAAAGGCGAGAGGAACTCCAGGGTCGTGCCACCATCCCCAGAGTCCCCCAGATGTCTCATTCCATTCCAGGGAAACCTGTTTTCCCTGCACTGCCTCGACTTTCAAGCGAGGATCGACTCACACCACGGTGGCACGTGGGACAGCCCTGTGGGAAAGCCTGGTGGGAAAGCCTCGAGGGAAAGCGACAGATGCTTTGATCCACGCGAAGGGAAGCGTGACACTGCTGCTTCTGGTCGGAGGAAAGTACACGTGCATTCCCCCACTCGAGACGAGGACTGACTCCCCTGGGGAGACTCCAGAAGTACCCCAAGATCCATGTCAGCACTGGAGAGGAACCCTCACTTTACGGCACCGACTCCACAAAGGTCTTAGGCCCCAGCATCGACGGGGAGAGGAATCCCGTGAGTCTCCCGAGCAACTCGCATGGGGACTGGCCTTTCCTGAGGCCACCAGAGCGGGTCCCTGAGGTCCCGTCGTTAGGTCGAGAGCACCAGCAGCAACTTGAGAAAATCCAGGAGGTTCTCCCTTCCAGGCGAGATGAGGACCATTTCCGCTGAGGTGTCTCAAGGCTAATCACACCTTACCTCTGGAACTTCCAAAGGGTCCTTCACACCCTTGCTGCAACTCAATAAGATCCCCAACATACCCGTCTCCACTCGAGAGGAAGCACGAGAGTCCGCCCACATCCAGAGGAGCCCCGTTTCCGCCTCCTAGCTCGAGAGGAGGGATCCTTTCCCTCAGTGATCGGGAAAGAGTTCCCAGTGTTCCCGGGCGCATCTAAAGAGGAGGCGATCTCCACAGGAAAGGCGAGAGGAAATCCAGGGTCGGGCCACCATTCCAGCGTCCCCCAGATGTCTCAGTGCATTCCAGGGAAAACCTGTTTTCCCTGCACTGCCTCGACTTTCAAGAAGGATCGACTCACACCACGGTGGCACGTGGACAGCCCTGTGGGAAAGCCTCGTTGGAAAGACTCGAGGGAAAGCCTCGTGGGAAAGCCTCTAGGGAAAGCCACAGTTGCTTTTGATCAACCGAAGGGAAGTGTGACACTGCTGCTACAGCTCGGGAGGAAAGCGCACGTGCATGCCCCCACTCGAGACGAGGACTGACTACCCTGAGGAGAGTCCAGAAGTACCCAAGATCCACGTCAGCCCTGTAGAGGAATCCTCACTTTCCGGCACCGACTCCAAACAAGGTCTTAGGCCCGGCATCGACGGGAGAGGAATCCCGAGAGGCCCCGAGTAACTAGCATTGGGACTGGCCTTTCCTGAGGCCATTAGAGCGTCCCTGAGGTCCCCGTCATAAGTCGAGAGCACCTGCCGCAACTCGAGAAAAATCCAGGAGGTTCTCCCCTCCAGGCGAGATGAGGCCATTTCCTCAGAAGCGTCCCCAGGGTTAATCACACCTAAACTCTGGAACTTCCAAAAACGTTCTTCACATCCTTGCTGCAACACAAGAAGT
>NW_017212078.1:0-17001 GCF_001704415.2 Capra hircus
CGATCCTCAGCTTGAAAGTCGAGGAAGTGCAGGGAAAAGGTTTCCCTGGAATGGACTGAGACATCTGGGGGACTCTGGGAATGGTGGCACGACCCTGGAGTTCCTCTCGCCTTTCCTGTGGAGAGCGCTCCTCTTGAGATGCGACGGGAACGCAGGGGAATTCTTTCCCGACCACGCAGGAAAGGATCCCTCCTCGAGCTAGGAGGCGGAAAACGGGCTCCTCTGGATGTGGGCGGGACTCTCGTGCTTCCTCTCGAGTGGAGACGGGTATGTCGGGGAACTTCTTGAGTTGCAGCAAGGGTGTGAAGGACCCTTTGGAAGTTCCAGATGTTAGGTGTGATTAGCCTCGAGACGCCTCAGCGGAAATGGGCCTCATCTCGCCTGGAGGGAGAACCTCCTGGATTTTCTCGAGTTGCGGCAGGTGCTCTCGACTTACGACTGGGGACCTCAGGGACCCGCTCTGGTGGCCTCAGGAAAGCCAGTCCCCATGCGAGTTGCTCGGGGCCTCTCGGGATTCCTCTCACTTCGATGCCTGGGCCTAAGACCTTGTGTGGAGTCAGGTGCCGGAACCTGAGGATTTCCTCTCCAGTGCTGACATGGATCTTGGGGTACTTCTGGAGTCTCCCCAGGGGAGTCAGTACATCGTCTCTAGTGGGGGCAATGCACGTGCGCTTTCCTCCGAGCTGTAGCAGCAGTGTCACGCTTCCCTTCGCGTGGATCAAGGGATCTGTGGCTTTCCCTCGAGGCTTTCCCATGAGGCTTTCCCACGAGGCTTTCCCACAGGGCTGTCCCACGTGCCACCGTGGTGTGAGTCGATCCTCGGCTTGAAAGTCGAGGCAGTGCAGGGAAAACAGGTTTCCTGGAATGGACTGAGACATCTGGGGGACTCTGGGAATGGTGGCACGACCCTGGAGTTCCTCTCGCCTTTCCTGTGGAGAGCGCCTCCTCTTGAGATGCGACGGGAACGCCGGGAATTCTTTCCCAGACCACGCAGGGAAAGGATCCCTCCTCTGAGCTAGGAGGGGAAAAGGGGCTCCTCTGGATGTGTGCGGGACTCTCGTGCTTCCTCTCGAGTGGAGACGAGATATGTCGGGGATCTTCTTGAGTTGCAGCAAGGGTGTGAAGGACCCTTTGGAAGTTCCAGAGGTTAGGTGTGATTAGCCTCGGAGACGCCTCAGCGGAAATGGGCCTCATCTTCGCCTGGAGGGGAGAACCTCCTGGATTTTCTCGAGTTGCGGCAGGTGCTCTCGACTTACGACGGGGACCTCAGGGACCCGCTCTGGTGGCCTCAGGAAAGGCCAGTCCCCATGCGCAGTTGCTCGGGGCCTCTCGGGATTCCTCTCCCGTTGATGCCGGGGCCTAAGACCTTGTGTGGAGTCGGTGCCGGAACCTGAGGTATTCCTCTCCAGTGCTGACATGGATCTTGAGGTACTTCTGGAGTCTCCCCAGGGGAGTCAGTCCTCGTCTCTGAGTGGGGGCATGCACGTGCGCTTTCCTCCCGAGCTATAGCAGCAGTGTCAGTCTTCCCTTCGCGTGGATCAAGGATCTGTGGCTTTCCCTTGAGGCTTTCACCACGAGGCTTTCCCACGAGGCTTTCCCACAGGGTTGTCCCTCGTGCCACCGTGGTGGAGTCGATCCTCGGCTTGAAAGTCGAGGCAGTGCAGGGAAAACAGGTTTCACTGGAATGGACTGAGACAACAGGGGGACTCTGGGAATGGTGGCACGACCCTGGAGTTCCTCTCGCCTTTCCTGTGGAGAGCGCCTCCTCTTGAGATGCGACGGGAACGCCGGGAAATTCTTTCCCAGATCACGCAGGTAAAGGATCCCTCTTCTACGAGCTAGGAGGCAGGAAAGGGGCTCCTCTGGATGTGGGCGGGACTCTCGTGCTTTCCTCTCGAGTGGAGACGGGTATGTCGGGGAACTTCTTGAGTTGCAGCAAGGGTGTGAAGGACCCTTTGGAAGTTGCCAGAAGGTTTAGGTGTGATTAGCCTCGAGACGCCTCAGCGGAAATGGGCCTCATCTCGCCTGGAGGGGAGAAGCCTCCTGAATTTTCTCGAGTTGCGGCAGGTGCTCTCGACTTACGACGGGACCTCAGGGACCCACTCTGGTGGCCTCAGGAAAGGCCAGTCCCCATGCGAGTTGCTCGTGGGCCTCTCGGGATTCCTCTCCTGTCGATGCTGGGGCCTAAGACCTTGTGTGGAGTCGGTGCCGGAACCTGAGGATTCCTCTCCAGTGCTGACATGGATCTTGGGGTAACTTCTGGAGTCTCCCCAGGGAGTCAGTCCTCGTCTCGAGTGGGGGCATGCACGTGCGCTTTCCTCCCGAAGCTGTAGCAGCAGTGTCACGCTTTCCTTCGCGTGGATCAAGGGATCTGTGGCTTTCCCTCGAGGCTTTCCCACGAGGCTTTCCCACGAGGCTTTCCACAGGGTTGTCTTACGTGCCACCGTGGTGTGAGTCGATCCTCGGCTTGAAAGTCGAGGCAGTGCAGGGAAAACAGGTTTCCCTGGAATGGACTGAGACATCTGGGGACTCTGGGAATGGTGGCACGACCCTGGAGTTCCTCTCGCCTTTCCTGTGGAGAGCGCCTCCTCTTGAGATGCGACGGGAACGCGGGAATTCTTTCCCGACCACGCAGTGGAAAGGATCCCTCCTCTCGAGCTAGGAGGCGGAAACGGGGCTCCTCTGGATGTGGGCGGGACTCTCGTGCTTCCTCTCGAAGTGGAGACGGGTATGTCGGGGAACTTCTTGAGTTGCAGCAAGGGTGTGAAGGACCCTTTGGGTGTTCCAGAGGTTAGGTGTGATTAGCCTCGAGACGCCTCAGCGGAAATGGGCCTCATCTCGCCTGGAGGGGAGAACCTCCTGGATTTTCTCGAATTGCGGCAGGTGCTCTCGACTTATGACGGGGACCTCAGGGACCCGCTCTGGTGGCCTCAGGAAAGGCCAGTCCCCATGCGAGTTGCTCGGAGGCCTCTCGGGATTCCTCTCCCGTTCGATGCCAGGGCCTAAGATCTTGTGTGGAGTCGGTGCCGGAACCTGAGGATTCCTATCCAGTGCTGACATGGATCTTGGGGTACTTCTGGAGTCTCCCCAGGGGAGTCATTCCTCGTCTCGAGAGGGGGCATGCACGTGCCCAATCCTCCCGAACTGTAGCAGCAGTGTCACTCTTCCCTTCGCCTGGATCAAGGGATCTGTGGCTTTCCCCGGAGGCTTTCCCACGGGCTTTCCCACGAGGCTTTCCCACAGGGCTGTCCCACGTGCCACCGTCGGTTTGAGTCGATCCTAGGCTAGAAGGTCGAGGCAGTGCAGGAAAACAGGTTTCCCTGGAATGGACTGAGACATCTGGGGGACTCTGCGAATGGTGGCATGACAATGGAGTTCCTCACTCCTTTCCTGTGCAGAGCGCCTCCTCTTGAAATCCGTTGAGAACGCCGGGAATTCTTTCCCGACCACGCAGGGAAAGGAACCCTCCTCTGGATCTATGAGGCAGAAATGGGGCTCCCCTGGATGTGGGCGGGACTCTCGAGCTTCCTCTGGAGTGGACACGGGTATGTCGGGGAGCTTCTTGAGTTTCACCAAGGGTGTGAAGGACCCTTTGGAAGTTCAGAGGTTAGGTGTGATTAGCCTCGAGACGCCTCTGCAGAAATGGGCCTCATCTCGCCTGGAGGGGAGAACCTCCTGGATTTTCTCGAGTTGCGGCAGGTGCGCTCGACTTGCGACGGGGACCTCATGGACCCGCTCTGGTGGCCTCAGTAAAGGCCAGTCCCCATGCGAGTTCCTCGGGGGCCTCTTGGGATTCCGCTCCCGTCGAATCCGGGGCCTAAGATCTAGTGTGGAGTTGGTGCTGGAACCTGAGGATTCCTCTCCAGTGCTGACATGGATCTTGGGGTACTTCTGGAGTCTCCCCAGGGGAGTCAGCCCTCGTCTCGAGTGGGTGCATGCACGTGCCCTTTCCTCTCGCTCTAGCAGCAGTGTCGCCCTTCCCTTCGAGTGTATCAAGGGATCTGTGGCTTTCCCTCGAGGCTTTCCCACGAGGCTTTCCCACGAGGCTTTCCCACAGGGCTGTCCCACGTGCCACTGTGGTGTGAGTCGATCCTCGGCTTGAAAGTCGAGGCAATGCAGGGAATGCTGGTTTCCCTGGAATGGACTGAGACATCTGGGGGACTCTGGAAATGGTGGCCCGACCCTGGAGTTCCTCTCGCCTTTCCTGTGGAGAGCGCCTCCTCTTGAGAAGCGATGGAAACGCCGGGAATTCTTTCCCGACCATGCAGGGAAAGGATTCCTCCTCTGGAGCTCTGAGGCTGAAATGGGGCTCCTCTGGATTTGGGCGGGACTCTCGAGCTTCCTCTCGAATGGAGATGGGTATGTCGGGGAACTTCTTGAGTTGCAGCAAGCGTGTGAAGGACCCTTTGGAAGTTCCAGAAGTTAGGTGTGATTAGCCTCGAGACGCCTGATCGGAAATGGGCCTCATCTCGCCTGGAGGGGAGAACCTCCTGGATTTTCTCGAGTTGCGGCAGGTGCTCTCGACTTAAGACGGGGACCTCAGGGACCCGCTCTGGTGGACTCAGGAAAATCCAGTCCCCATGCCCGTTGCTCAGGGACTTCTCGGGATTCCTCTCCCGTCGATGCCGGGGCCTAAGACCTTGTGTGGAGTCGGTGCCGGAACCTGAGGATTCCTCTCCAGTGCTGACATATATCTTGGGGTACTTCTGGAGTCTCCCCAGGGGAGTCAGTCCTCGTCTCCAGTGGGGGCATGCACGTGCGCTTTCCTCCCGAGCTGTAGCAGCAGTGTCACGCTTCCATAGGCGTGGATCAAGGGATCTGTGGCTTTCGCTTGAGGCTTTCCCACGAGCATTTCCCACGAGGCTGTCCCACAGGGCTGTCCCACGTGCCAACGTGGTGTGAGTCGATCCTCGGCTTGAAAGTCAAGGCAGTGCAGGGAAAACAGGTTTCCCTGGAATGGACTAAGACATCTGGGGGACTCTGGGAATGGTGGCACGACCCTGGAGTTCCTCTCACCTTTACTGTGGAGAGCGCCTCCTCTTGAGATGCGACGGGAACGCCGGGAATTCTTTCCCGACCACACAGGGAAAGGATCCCTCCTCTCGAGCTAGGAGGCGGAAAAGTGGCTCCTCTGGATGTGGGTGGGACTCTCCTGCTTCCTCTCGAGTGGAGACGGGTATATCAGGGAACCTCTTGAGTTGCAGCAAGGGTGTGAAGGACCCTTTGGAAGTTCCAGAGGTTAGGTGTGATTAGACTCGAGACGCATCAGGGGAAAAGGGCCTCATCTCGCCTGGAGGGGAGAACCTCCTGGAGTTTCTCGAGTTGCGGCAGGTGCTCTCGACTTACGACGGGGACCTCAAGGACCCGCTCTGGTGGACTCAGGAAAGGCCAGTCCCCATGCGAATTGCTCGTAGGCCTCTCGGGATTCCTCCCTTCAATGCCGGGGCCTAAGATCTTGTGTGGAGTCGGTGCCGGAACCTGAGGATTCCTCTCAATTGTTGACATGGATCTTGGGGTACTTCTGGAGTCTCCCCAGGGGAGTCAGTCATCGTCTCGATTGGGGGCATGCACGTGCGCTTTCCTCCGGAGCTGTAGCAGCAGTGTCGCGCATCCCTTCGCGTGGATCAAGGGATCTGTGGATTTCCCTCGAGGCTTTCCCACCAGGCTTTCCCTCGAGGCTTTCCAACAGGGCTGTCCCTCGTGCCACTGTGGTGTGAGTTCATCCTCGGCTTGAAAGTCGAGGCAGTGCAGGGAAAACAGGTTTCCCTGGAATGGACTGAGACATCTAGGGGACTCTGGGAATGGTGGCACGACCCTGGAGTTCCTCTCGCCATTCTGTGGAGAGCGCCTCCTCTTCAGATGCGACTGGAACAGCAGGAATTCTTTCCCGACCACGCAGGGAAAGGATCCCTCCACTCGAGCTAGGAAGGCAGAAACGGGGCTCCTCTGGATGTGGGCGGGACTCTCGTGCTTCCTCTCGAGTGGGGACGGGTATGTCGGGGAACTTCATGAGTTTCAGAAAGGGTGTGAAGGACCCTTTGAAAGTTCCAGAGGTTAGGTGTGATTAGCCTCGAGACACCTGAACGGAAATGGGCCTCATCTCGCCTGGAGGGGAGAACCTCCTGGGTTTTCTCGAGTTGCGGCAGGTGCTCTCGACTTATGACGGGGAGTTCAGGAACCCGCTCTGGTGGCCTCAGGAAAGGCCAGTCCCCATGCGAGTTGCTCGGGGGTCTCTCGTGATTCCTCTCCCGTCGATGCCGGGGCCTAAGATCTTGTGTGGCGTCGGTGTCGGAACCTGAGGATTCCTCTCCAGTGCTGACATGTATCTTGGGGTACTTCTGGAGTCTTCCCAGGGGAGTCAGTCCTCGTCTCGAGGGGGGATGCACGTGCGCTTTCCTCCCGAGCTTTAGCAGCAGTGTCGCGCTTCCCTTCGCGTGGATCAAGGGATCTGTGGCTTTCCCACGAGCCTTTCCTCAAGGATTTCCCACGAGGCTTTCCCACAGGGCTGTCTCACGAGCCACCGTGGTGTGAGTCGATCCTCGGCTTGAACGTCGAGGCAGTGAAGGGAAAACAGTTTTCCCTGGAATGGACTGAGACATCTGGGGCTCTCTGGGAATGGTGGCACGAACCTGGAGTTCCTCTCGCCTTTCCTGTGGAGAGTGCCTCCTCTTGAGATGCCACGGGAACGCCGGGAATTCTTTCCCGACCACGCAGGGAAAGGATCCCTCCTCTCGAGCTAGGAGGCGGAAACGGGGCTCCTCTGGATGTGGGCGGGACTCTCGTGCTTCCTCTCGAGTGGAGACGGGTATATCGGGGAACTTCTTGAGTTGCAGCAAGGGTGTGAAGGACCCTTTGGAAGTTCCAGATGTTAGATGTGATTAGCCTCGTGACGCATCAGCGGAAATGGGCCTCATCTCGCCTGGAGGGGAGAACCTCCTGGATTTTCTCGAGGTACGGCAGGTGCTCTAAACTTACGACGGGGACCTCAGGGACACGCTCTGGTGGCCTCAGGAAAGGCCAGTCCCCATGCGAGTTGCTCGGGGGCCTCTCAGTATTCCTCTCCCGTCGATGCCGGGGCCTAAGACTTGAATGGGAGTCGGTGCCGGAACCTGAGAATTCCTCTCCAGTTCTGACATGGATTTTGGGGTACTTCTGGTGTCTCACCAGGTGGAGTCAGTCCTTCGTCTCGAGTGGGGGCATGCACGTGCGCTTTCCTTCCGAGCTGTAGCAGCAGTGTCGCTCTTCCCTTCGCGTGGATCAAGGAATCTGTGGCTTTCCCCACGAGGCTTTCCCACGAGGCTTTCCTACAGGGCTGTCCCACGTGCCACCGTGGTGTCAGTCGATCCTCGGCTTGAAAGTCGAAGGCAGTGCAGGGAAAACAGGTTTCCCTGGAATGGACTGAGACATCTGGGGGACTCTGGGTATGGTGGCACGACCCTGGAGTTCCTCTCTCCTTTCCTGTGGAGAGCGCCTCCTCTTGAGATGCGACGGGAATGCCAGGAATTCGTTCCCGACCACGCAGGGAAAGGATCACTTCTCTCGAGCTATGAGGGGGAAACGGGGCTCCTCTGGATATGGGCGGGACTCTCGTGCTTCCTCTCGAGTGGAGACGGGTATGCCGGGTAACTTCTCGAGTTGCAGTAAGGGATTGAGGGAACCTTTGTAAGTTCCAGAGGTTAGGTGTGATTAGCCTCGAAACGCCTCAGGTGAAATGGGCCTCATCTCGCCTGGAGGGGAGAACCACCTGGAGTTTCTCTGGTTGTGGCAGGTTCTCTCGACTTACGACGGGGACCTCAGGGACCCGCTCTGGTGGCCTCAGGAAAGGCCAGTCCCCATGCGAGTTGCTCGCGGGCCTCTCGGGATTCCTCTCCCGTTGAAGCTGGGTCCTAAGACCTTGTGTGGAGTCAGTGCCGGAACCTGAGGATTCCTCTCCAGTGCCGACATGGATCTTGGGGTACTTCTGGAGTTTCCTCAGGCGGAGTCAGTCCTTGTCTCGAGTAGGGGCTTGCACGTGCGCTTTCCTCCCGAGCTGTAGCAGCAATGTCACGCTTCCCTTCGCGTGGATCAAGGGATCTGTGGCTTTCCCTCCGAGGCTTTCCCACGAGGCTTTCCCACGAGGCTTTCCACAGGGCTGTCCCACGTGCCACCGTGGTGTGAGTCGATCCTCAGCTTGAAAGTCGAGGCAGTGCAGGGAAAACAGGTTTCCCTGGAATGGACTGAGACATCTGGGGGACTCTGGGAATGGTGGCACGACCCTGGAGTTCCTCTCGCCTTTCCTGTGGAGAGCGCCTCCTCTTGAGATGCGACGGGAATGCCAGGGAATTCTTTCCCGACCACGCAGGGAAAGGATCCCTCCCTCGAGCTAGGAGGCGGAAACGGGGCTCCTCTGGATGTGGGCGGGACTCTCGTGCTTCCTCTCGAGTGGAGACGGTATGTCGGGGAACTTCTTGAGTTGCAGCAAGGGTGTGAAGGACCCTTTGGAAGTTCCAGAGTGTTAGGTGTGATTAGCCTCGAGACGCCTCAGCGGAAATGGGCCTCATCTCGCCTGGAGGGGAGAACCTCCTGGATTTTCTCGAGTTGCGGCAGGTGCTCTCGACTTACGACTGGGGACCTCAGGGACCCGCTCTGGTGGCCTCAGGAAAGGCCAGTCCCCATGCGAGTTGCTCGGGGCCTCTCGGATTCCTCTCCGTTCGATGCTGGGGCCTAAGACCTTGTGTGGAGTCAGTGCCGGAACCTGAGGATTCCTCTCCAGTGCTGACATGGATCTTGGGGTACTTCTGGAGTCTCCCCAGGGGAGTCAGTCATCGTCTCTAGTGGGGGCATGCACGTGCGCTTTCCTCCCGAGCTGTAGCAGCAGTGTCACGCTTCCCTTCGCGTGGATCAAGGGATCTGTGGCTTTCCCTCGAGGCTTTCCCATCGAGGCTTTCCCACGAGGCTTTCCCACAGGGCTGTCCCACGTGCCACCGTGGTGTGAGTCGATCCTCGGCTTGAAAGTCGAGGCAGTGCAGGGAAAACAGGTTTCCCTGGAATGGACTGAGACATCTGGGGGACTCTGGGAATGGTGGCACGGACCCTGGAGTTCCTCTCGCCTTTCCTGTGGAGAGCGCCTCCTCTTGAGATGCGACGGGAAACGCCGGGAATTCTTTCCCAGACCACGCAGGGAAAGGATCCCTCCCTCTTGAGCTAGGAGGCGGAAAAGGGGCTCCTCTGGATGTGTGGCGGGACTCTCGTGCTTCCTCTCGAGTGGAGACGAGTATGTCGGGGAACTTCTTGAGTTGCAGCAAGGGTGTGAAGGACCCTTTGGAAGTTCCAGAGGTTAGGTGTGATTAGCCTCGAGACGCCTCAGCGGAAATGGGCCTCATCTCTGCCTGGAGGGGAGAACCTCCTGGATTTTCTCGAGTTGCGGCAGGTGCTCTCGACTTACGACGGGGACCTCAGGGACCCGCTCTGGTGGCCTCAGGAAAGGCCAGTCCCCATGCCAGTTGCTCGGGGCCTCTCGGGATTCCTCTCCCGTTGATGCCGGGGCGCGTTCCGCAGTCGCATTCTCAAGAGGAGGCGCTCTCCACAGGAAAGCAGCGAAGAGGAACTCCAGGGTCGTGCCACCATTTCCAGAAGTCCCCCTTGTTGTGCTCAGTCCATTCCAGTGAAAAAGCCTGTTTTCCCCCTGCACTGCCTGGCGACTTTGCAGCCGAGGATCGAGCTCACCTACGGTGGCAGAGGGAAGCGCGTGTGGAGAAGCCCTCGTGGGAAAGCCATCGTGTGAAGAGCCTCAAAGGGAAAGGACACAGATCCTTGATCACGCGAAGGGAAGAGCTGACACTGCTGGCTATAGCTTCGGAAGGAAAGCAGGCACGTTCATGCGCCCACTAGAGACGATTAGCTGACTCCCCTGGGGAAGACTCCAGAAGACGCTCCAAGAATGCGCATGTGCAGCAACTGGGAGAGGAATACTCAGGTTCTGGGCACGCGACGTCCAGCCAGCAAGGTCTTAGGCCCCGGCACATCTACGGGAGAGGAATCCCGACAGGCCGCCCGGAGGCAACCTGGCATGGGCTGGCCTTTCTGAGGCCACCAGAGCGGGTCCCTGAAGGTGCCCCGTCGTAAGTCGAGAGCACCTGGCGCAAACTCGAGAAAATCCAGGAGGTTCTCCCTCCAGGCAAGATGAGGCCCAGTTTTCCGCCTGAGGCGTCTTCCCTAATCGACACTAACCTCTGGAACTTCCAAGGGTCACTTCACAAACACTTGGCTGCCACTCCAGAGATCCGCCGACATTCTCGTCTCCCACTCGAGAGGAAGCACGAGAGTCCCGTTTCACACAATCCAGAGGAAGCCGCAATTTTCCCCTCCTAGCTCAAGAGGAGGGATCCTTTCCCTGCGTGGGTCGGGAAAGAATTCCGGCGTATTCCGTCGCAATCCTCAAGACGAGGCCGCTCACACAAGGAAAGGCTAGAGGAACTCCAGGGTAGTGCCACATTCGGCCAATGGTCCCCCAGATATCTCTGTCCATTCCAGGGAAACCTGTTTTTCCATTGGCAACTGCCTGCGACTTTCAAGGCGGAGGATCGACTCAACCACGATGGTACGTGGGACATCCATGTGGAAAGCCTCTTGGGAAAGCGCTCGCGTGGGAAAGACGCTCGAGGTAAAGCCCCTGATCCCTTGATCCACGCGAAGGAAGCGTGACATTGCCTGCCTAAAACAGCTCGGAGGAAAGCGCACGTGCAGCCGCTACTCGAGACAAAGGACTGACTCCGCATGAGGAAACTCCAGAAGTACTCCAAGAATCCATTGTCCGCCCTGGAAGAGGAAATGCCTCAAGTTCTGGCAGCGCGACTCCACACAAAATTACTTGGGCGGCAGGGCCATCGACGGGAAGAGGAATCGGCGAGTTGGCCCGCCGAGGCAACTCCGCATGGGGACTGCCTTTCGCTGAGGGCCACAGAGTGGGTCGCCTGAGTTCCTCCATCGTAAGTGCGAGAGCACATGCCGCAAACTGCGAGAACAATCCAGGAGGATCTCCCCTCCAGGCTAAATGAGGCCCATTTGTGGCTGAGCGTTCGAGGCTTAATCGACACCAAACTCTGGAACTTCGCAAAGAGTCTTCACAGCCCATGCTGCAACTCAGAAGTTCCCGCGAGCATACCCCGTCTCCTGAGAGGAAGCAGAGCGTAAAGTCGGCCGGCCCACATCCAGAGGAGACGCGCCCGTCCGCTCTGCTCGAGAGGAGGGATCGCTTTTCGCGGCTCGCGTGGTCGGGAAGGAAAGAATTCCCGAGCATTCCCGTGAGCAATCCCGAAAAGAGAGGCGTATCCACAGGAAGGCGAGAGAACCTCCAGGGTCGCGCCGTGGCCCACATTCCGCAGGTCCGCCAGATGTCTCAGTTCTATTCCAGGGTAACGTGTTTTTCCCGCTGCACAGCCTGGAACTTTTCAAGCCTGAGGATCGACTTCACACAGCGTGGCACGGAAGGGACAGCCCTGTGGGAAAGCCTCGTGGAAAAGCCTCGTGGTGATGAAGGCCTCGAGGAAGACAGATCCTTGATCCACGCGAAGGGAAGTGCGAGCAGCTTGCTGCTAGCGCTCGGAGAAAGCGCACGTGGCATGCCCCCACTGGAGACGAGGAACTGTATCCGGCGGCTTGGGGAGACTCGCAGAAGTACCCAAGATCCATGTCAGCAAGCTGGAGAGGAATCCTCAGGTTGCGGCAGCGACTCTACACAAGATGCTTAGGCCCGGCATCCGATGGGAGAGGAATTCTGAGTGTCGCCGAAAACAACTCAGGGCATGGGGACTGGCCTTTCCTGAAGGCCTCGCAGAGCGGGTCCTGAGGTCGCCGTCGTAAGTTTCGACAGGGCACAATACCGCATCTCGATAAATAGCAAGGAGGTTTTCTGCCCTCCAGGCGAGATGAGTCCCATTTGTGCTGAGGCGTCTCAGAGTAATCAGACGCAAACGCTCTGGAACTTCCAAAAGGGGTCCTTCACAACCTTTCTGGGCAAACTGGCAAGAAGTTTGCCCAACATCCGCGTCTGCCCACTCGAGAGAAGCGACGAGAGTCCGCGCCGAACATCCAGTGGAGGGCCCGTTTCCGCCATCCTGCTGCGAGAGGAGGGATCCCTTTCCTGCGTGTTCGGCAAAGAATTCCCAGGGTTCCAGTCGGCATCTCAGAGGAGGCGCTCGCCACAGGTAAAGGTGAGAGGAAAACCAGGTCGTGGGCCAGCATTGCCCAGAGTCCGCCAAGATTGTCTCAGTGCCATTCTAGGGGAAACTGTTTTTACGCTGCACTGCCTGGAATTTCAAGCCCGGAGGATCGACTCAACACCACGGTGTCACGTGGGACAGGCCCTGAGGGAAAGCCTCGTGGGAAATCTTCGAGGGAAAGCCTCGAGGGAAAAGACACAGATCCTTTGATCCTGCGAAGGGGAAGCGTGACACTGCTGCTACCAGCTCGGGAGGAAAGCGCCCGGGTGCATGCCCTCAGTCGAGACGAAGGTCTGACTGCCGCGCTGGGGAGATCTCAGAGTAGCCGCGCAAGATCCATGTCGGCAACTGAGAGAATCCTGCAGGGTTGCCGGCACTGACTCCCACACAGGTTCTTAGGACGCAGGCTCAGCGGGAGAGAACCGAGAGGCGGCGCGAGCAACTCGGCATGGGATGGCCTTGTCGCTGAGGCAGCCAGAGGCGGGTCGCTGAGGTCCGCCGTGCGTAAAGTCCGAGAGAAACTGCACAACGCAGAGGAAGCTCGCAGTGGTTCTGCCCTCCAGGCGAGATGAGGGCCATTTCACGCTGAGGCGTTTCGAGGCTAAATCAAAGCATACTAACCTTCTGGAACTTACAAAGGTGTCCGGCTGCAATCCGGCTACTGCAACTCGAGAAGTTACGGGCATACGCCGTCTCCACTGCGAGGAGGAAGCACGAGAGTCCGCCCATAATCCAGAGGAGCGCCCGTTTCGGCCCCTCATAGCCGAGAAGAAGTGATCCTTTGCCCTTGCGTGGTAGTGGAAGCGAATTCCTGGGCATTCCGCGTCGCTATCTCAAGAGGAGGCGCTCTGGCAGCAGGAAAGGGAGAGAGGAACTCCCAGGGTCGTGGCCACCATACCCCAGAGTCCCCAGATGTCTCAGTCCAGTTCCAGGGAAAACTGTTTTCGCCCTGGCACTGCTTCGACTTTCAAGGGGCCGAGGATCGAAATGACACCAAAAGGTGGGCACGTGGACAGCCCTGGTAAGGATAAGGCCTCGTGGAAAGCCTCGTGGGAAAGCCACAGATCGCCTTGATTGCCACGCCGAAGGGAAGCGCGACAACTGCTGCTACAGTCGAAAGGAAAGCGCACGGGGTGCATCCGCCCGCCTCGAGAACGAGGAACTGACTCACCTGGGAAGACTCGCAGAAGTACCCCAAGATACATGTCAGCACTGAGAGGAATCCTCAGGTTCCGACAGCCGGACGGCCCAGCACAAGATTTAAAGGCGCGCCGGCATCGACGGGAGATGGAATCACGAGAGGCCCCGCGAGCAACTCGCATGGGGACTTAGGCCTTTCCTGAGGGGACGCTGAGCGGGTTCCTGAACTCGCCTCGTAAGTCGAAGCACCTGCGCGCAACTCGAGAAAACCCAGGAGGTTTCTCCCCTCCAGGCGAGATGAGGCGCCATTTCCGTTCCAGGTGTCTGCGAGGCTAATCGACACCTAACCTCTGGAACTTTCAAAGGGGTCTTGCACACCCCTTTCTGAAATCTCGATGAAAGTTCGGCGCCGACATACCCGTCTCCGACTCGAGGAAAGCAACGAGGAGTCCGCCCGACATCTCAGAGGAGGCCGCGCGTTTCTGCCTGCCTTAGCTCGGAGTGGAAGGGATAGCCTTTCGCCTGGCGTGGTCGGAAGTAATTCGCTGCTGTTCGCAGATCGGCTCTGAAGAGGAGGCGCTGCTCACAGAATGGCGAGAGGAACTCCAGGGTCGTGGCCACAATTCCCGCAGAGTCCTAGATGTCATACAGTCGCATTCAAGGGAAACCTGTTTTGCGCCTGCACTGGCCTCGACTTTCAAGGGCCGAGGATGAACTCCACACCACAGTGGCACGAGGGACAGCGGCTGTTGGAAGCCCTCGAGGTAAGCGCTGGTGAAGCCTAGAAATCCACAGATCCCTTGAATCACGCGAAGGGATTTGCGACACTGCTGGCGTACAGGCTCCGGGGAGGAAAGAGCCGTGCATGCCGCCAATCGAGACGATGAGCTGACTCGCCCGGCTGGGGAGAAATCCAGAGTAACGCCCAAGATCCATGTGGAACAATTGAGGCGGAATCCATCAGTTCGGCGGCACCGACTCCACAACAAGATCTTAGGCCGTCCGGCAATTGAAGGGAGGAATCCGCGAGAGGCCCTACGAGCAATTAGCATGGGGACTGGCCTTTGCGCTGAGTCCACGGCAGAGCCGGGTGCCCTTGAGGTCCCCGTCGTAAGTGCGAGAGCAACCTTGCGCGCAACTCGAGAACTTCAAGGGAGGTTCTCCCCTCGCAGGCGAGAGTGAGGCCCGGCTTTTCCCTGAAGCGTTCTCGAGTACCTAATCACACCTAACCTCTGAACTTCCAAGGGTCGGCTTCAGCAGCCCTTGCTGGGCAACTCAAGAGGTTGCCCGCTGATATGACCCGTCTCCACTCGTGAGGAAGCAGTAGAGTCGCCACCCACCCATCCAAGAGGAGCGGCACTTTCCCGCCTGCCACCTCGAGAGGAGGGATCCTTTCGGCCTGTGTGGTCGGAAGAATTCACGGCGTTCCCGTCGCAGATCCTCAAGAAGAGGGCGCTCTCCACAGTAAAGGTGAGAGGAACTCCAGGGTCGTGCCACCAATTCCCCGAGTCCGCCCAAGATCTCTTAGTCCATTCCCAGGGAAACCTGTTTTCGCCTGCAGCTGCCTTGACTTTGCAGCGCGAGATTTGGGCGACTCACCACCACGTTGGCGAGCGTGGGAGGCAGCCCTGTGGGAGAGCCTCGTTGGCAAATGCTGCGTGGGATAAGGCCTCCAGCGAAAGCCACAAGATCCGCTTGATCCACGCGCTATGGAAGCGTGAGCACTGCTGCTACAGGCTGCGGGAGAAAGGCAACGTGCATGCCGGCCCCACTTGAGACGAGGACTGACTCAGGCCTGGGGAGAACTCGAAAGAAGTTACCTCCAAGCTCCATGTCAGCACTGGAGCGAGGAATCTGCAGGTTCCGGCACGGGCGAGCTCCACACAAGGTCCTTAGGCCCGGCGCAGTTGCGACGGGAGAGGAATTCCCGAGAAGTCCTGAAGGCAACGGTGCCACGCGCTGCATGGGGACTGGATTTCCTGATCACCAGAGCGGGTGGAGGTGCCGCCCGCTTAAGTCGCGAGAGCACCTGCCGCAACTCGAGAAATCCAGAGGTTCTCGCCTCGCAGGCGAGATGAGCCGCCATTTCCGATCAGGCATGCTCGAAGGCTAATCATCAGCCATAACTTCTGGAACTTTCAAAGGGTCCTTCACAGGCGGCTTGCTTGCAACTGGCAGAGAAGGTTCCACGACAATACCCAATTCCATTCGAGAGGGAAGGCTCAAGAGTTCCGCGGCCCCAATCCAGAGAAGCCCCATTTCAGCCCTGCAGAGCTCCAGAGGAGGAATCCTTTCCTGCATGGTCGGGGAAAGATTCCGCCGCGTTTCATCGGCTTCTGCAAGAGGAGGCGCTGCTCCGCAGGATAAGGCGAGAGGAACTCCAGGTCGGCCAGCCATTTCCAGAGTCGCCCCAGAATGTCTCAGGTCGGCATTCAGGGAAACAAGCATTCCTGCATTGCTTCGACTTTCAACAGGCCGAGGATCGACTCACACGCAGAGTGGCACGTGGGACAGGCGCCCTGTGGAAAGCCCGTGCGTGGGAAAGCCTCGTGGAAAGCGCTCGAAGGGAAAGCCAGCAGATCCTTGATACAGCTCGAAGGGAAGGGCGACACTGCTGCTAAGAGCGAGAGAAAGGGCACGTGGCTATGCACGGCCACGTCGGGAGAGCGAGGGTCTGACCCCTGGGCGAGACCTCCAGAAAGTAACCGCAAGATCCAGTGTCAGCACTGGAGAGGGAAATCCTGCAGGTTCCCAGCAGCGCAACTCCACACTAGATCTTCAGGCCGAATTCGACGGGAGCGGAATCCCAAGAGGGCCCGGCCGAGGAACTGCGATGGGGAACTGGCCTTTACTGAGGCCGACCAAGAGCGGGTTCCATGAGGTCCCCCGTCGCAAGTCGAGCCGCACCTGGGCCGCAACTCGAGAAAAATCCAGGAGGTTTCTGCCATCCAGGGCGAGATGAGGCCCAATTTCTTGGCAGAAGTCGTCTCTGAGGCTAATGCAACACCTAACCTCTGAATTCCAAAAGGGGTCCGCTTCATCACCCTGGGTGAAAAATCGAAGAAAGCTCGCCGGCGACAGTACGCCGTGTCCACTCCAGAGGAAAGTCTTCGAGAGTCCCGGCGCCACATCCAGGGGAGCGCCCATTTCTGCCTCATAAGATCCAGAGGAGGGTTCGCTTATCCCTGCGTGGTGCGGGAAAAGAATTCCCGCGTTCTCACGGATTGTCAAGAGGAGGCGCTGCTGCTACAGGAAAGGGTGAGGAAGCTCCATTGTCGTGGCCACCATTCGCAGAGTCCCCCATGATGTCTCAGTCCCAATTCAGGGAAACCTGTCTTGCCTGCAGCTGCCTCGACCTTGCTAGCGCTAGGATCGACTCAAACCGACGTGGCCAACGTGGAGCAGCCCTGTGGGAAAGCCTCGTGGGAAGCCCCGTGGGAAAGCCTCCGGGAAAGCCACAGATCCCTTGATCCAGGCGAAAAGGGAAGAGTGACACTGGCTGGCTACAGTTTCGGGAAGATTGGGCTAGTGCATGCCGCCCCTCTCGAAGAACGAGGAATGACTCCCCTGGAGACTCCAGAAGGTACCCCAGATCCATGTCCAGCCAATGATTAGGAATCCTAGTTCCGGCACCGATCTCCAACACAAGATCTTAGGCCCT
>NW_017212079.1:0-17001 GCF_001704415.2 Capra hircus
ACCAGAGAAGAGATCGGCGCGTGTCCTGTGCGCCGGACAGGCCACTCGCACTGTGCAGTGGGAAAGCAGGCGCCTTGAGGCAGTACCTGGTGGCTGGAGGAGCGCGCTGCGCGCCGCACCGCGCATGGATACGGACGAGTGGCACAGCGGCAGCAGGGGAGCGAGCCCATCCTCGGGGGAAGGGAGGCAGTCAAGTCGCCCAGTCAAGGCCGAAATCCCTAGGCTTACATGAAAGCGTAAGTTGGGCGAACTCGGCAGTGAGGCGGGCTAGAGTATCTAGCGTGCGTGGTGTGCAGAAGGCCCGAATTCGCCGTGGCAGGAGGTTCGCTGGGCGAAGCCGCCGCCACCCGAAAGAGAGGCTGCGTGCATAACGGGCCCATAGGCGAGCCTTGCGCAGACTTGCCTTGCTTTAAGGCTCCGCCAGGAGGAGGCAGGCTGTGTGAGGCTCGGAAACGCCACTGGCGCCTTCCTGGCTTCAGCTCTACCCCTGCCTTGCCTTTGCACTTAGGTCCCAAGCGTCCTTGAGGAGGGCTTAGGGCTGGTGGGTTGCACACTGCCAAGGGCTCCAGCAGTGAAAGCTCTGTCAGAGGGAAGCGAAGGGCAACAGCAGGGCTCCTTCAGCGGTTCCTTGGCCGCCCAGACAAAGCTCCGCACGGAGAGCACCAGGTTCCAAGGGCCCCTGGCTGGGTTTTGCATCCCCACACTCCCAGAGGCTGACTCCGTGGGTGCCTAGAAAGTGTGTGAGAGACGTAGGTTCCCTAGCACTCTCCTCCCCCAGCAGAGACATGTGCAGGTGGTTGGGGCCTTATCCTGCGTGTCTGGGTTCCCGCGCCACAGCCTCAACTCAGGGGAAGCAGCCCCTGAGGCAAGACCTGCTGGAGGAGCCCTGCGCGCCCGCCTGATAGGCGAGAGCACAGCCAGCAGTGTAGCGAGCCTCCTCGGGAGAAGAGGAGGCAGCCGAGCCCAGTCAAGAGGAAAGCCCTGCTTGCACGGAGCTAAGTGGGCCTCCAGTAGTACGGCAGAGCTCTAGCTCTGCTCAGAGCCCCGATCTGGCAGAGTTTCTGGCGCGAGGCTGCTCGGCCGGGGCTCGCCTTGCCCAGACTTGCCTTGCTTTTAGGCTCCCTCCAGGAAGGAGCTGTCTGAGCGAGCCTGGGAGACGCCACTGGTGCCTTCCTTGCCTCAGCTCCAATCCTGCCTTGCCTTTGCACATAGGTGCCAGGCGTGGTTGGGGAGGGCTTAGGGGGTGGTGGGTTGCACACTGCCAAGGGCTTCAGCAGTGAGAGCTCTGTCAGAGGGAAGGGAAGGGCAACTGCAGGGCTCCTCCAGCGGTTTCTAGGGCCGCCTAGAATCAGCGCCGCACCGAGAGCACCAGGCTCCCAGGGCCCCTGGCTGGGGTTTTCAGCCCCGCACACACGGAGGCTGATTCCTTGGGTGCCCAGAAAGTGTATGACAGACGTAGGTTCCCTAGCACTCTCCTCCCAGCAGAGACATGTGCAGGTGTTTGGGGCCTGATCCTGCGTGTCTGGGTTCCTGCCCACAGCCCCAACTCAGGGGAAGCAGCCCCTGAGGCAAGACCTGCTGGAGGAGCCCTGCGCCCCGCCTGATAGGCGAGTGCACAGCCAGCAGGGAAGCGAGCCTCCTCGGGGGAAGAGGAGGCAGCCCAGCCCCGTCAAGTTGAAAGCCCTGCTTGCACGGAGCTAAGTGCGCCTCCAGTACGGCAGAGCTCTAGCTCTGCTCAGAGCCCCGATCTGGCAGAGTTCCTGGCGCGAGCTGCTCTGCCGGGGCTAGCCTTGCCCAGACTTGCCTTGCTTTTAGGCTGCCTCTCCAGGAAGGAGCAGGCAGCAGGAGCCTGGAGTCGCCACTGGCGCCTTTCTTGCCTCAGCTCCAATCCTGCCTTGCCTTTGCACTTAGGTCCCAGTCCTCCTTAAGGAGAGCTTAGGGGCTGGTGGGTTGCACACTGCCAAGGGCTCCAGCAGTGAGAATTCTGTCAGAGGGAAGGGAAGGGCAACTGCAGGGCTCCTCCAGCGGTTGCTTGGCCGCCCAGATTCAGCGCCACACGGAGAGCACCAGGCTCCAGGGCCCCTGGCTGGGGTTTTCAGCCCCGCACACACGGAGGCTGATTCCTTGGGTGCCCAGAAAGTGTATGAGAGACGTAGGTTCCCTAGCACTCTCCTCCCCAGCAGAGACATGTGCAGGTGGTTGGGGCCTGATCCTGCGTGTCTGGGTTCGCCCACAGCCCCAACTCAGGGGAAGCAGCCCCTGAGGCAAGACCTGCTGGAGGAGCCCTGCGCCCCGCCTGATAGGCGAGAGCACAGCCAGCAGGGAGCGAGCCTCCTCGGGAGAAGAGGAGGCAGCCGAGCCCAGTCAAGAGGAAAGCCCTGCTTGCACGGAGCTAAGTGGGCCTCCAGTACGGCAGAGCTCTAGCTCTGCTCAGAGCCCCGATCTGGCAGAGTTTCTGGCGCGAGGCTGCTCGGGGGGCTCGCCTTGCCCAGACTTGCCTTGCTTTTAGGCTCCCTCCCAGGAAGGAGCTGTCTGAGCGAGCCTGGGAGACGCCACTGGTGCCTTCCTTGCCTCAGCTCCAATCCTGCCTTGCCTTTGCACATAGGTGCCAGGCGTCCTTGGGGAGGGCTTAGGGGGTGGTGGGTTGCACACTGCCAAGGGCTTCAGCAGTGAGAGCTCTGTCAGAGGGAAGGGAAGGGCAACTGCAGGGCTCCTCCAGCGGTTTCTAGGCCGCCTAGAATCAGCGCCGGAGAGCACCAGGCTCCCAGGGCCCCTGGCTGGGTTTTTCAGCCCCGCACACACGGAGGCTGATTCCTTGGGTGCCCAGAAAGTGTATGACAGACGTAGGTTCCCTAGCACTCTCCTCCCCAGCAGAGACATGTGCAGGTGGTTGGGGCCTGATCCTGCGTGTCTGGGTTCCTGCCCACAGCCCCAACTCAGGGGAAGCAGCCCCTGAGGCAAGACCTGCTGGAGGAGCCCTGCGCCCCCGCCTGATAGGCGAGTGCACAGCCAGCAGGGAAGCGAGCCTCCTCGGGGGAAGAGGAGGCAGCCCAGCCCCGTCAAGTTGAAAGCCCTGCTTGCACGGAGCTAAGTGCGCCTCCAGTACGGCAGAGCTCTAGCTCTGCTCAGAGCCCCGATCTGGCAGAGTTCCTGGCGCGAGGCTGCTCTGCCGGGGGCTAGCCTTGCCCAGACTTGCCTTGCTTTTAGGCTGCCTCTCCAGGAAGGAGCAGGCAGCAGGAGCCTGGGAGTCGCCACTGGCGCCTTTCTTGCCTCAGCTCCAATCCTGCCTTGCCTTTGCACTTAGGTCCCAGTCCTCCTTAAGGAGAGCTTAGGGGCTGGTGGGTTGCACACTGCCAAGGGCTCCAGCAGTGAGAATTCTGTCAGAGGGAAGGGAAGGGCAACTGCAGGGCTCCTCCAGCGGTTGCTTGGCCGCCCAGATTCAGCGCCACACGGAGAGCACCAGGCTCCCAGGGCCCCTGGCTGGGGTTTTCAGCCCCGCACACACGGAGGCTGATTCCTTGGGTGCCCAGAAAGTGTATGACAGACGTAGGTTCCCTAGCACTCTCCTCCCCAGCAGAGACATGTGCAGGTGTTTGGGGCCTGATCCTGCGTGTCTGGGTTCCTGCCACAGCCCCAACTCAGGGGAAGCAGCCCCTGAGGCAAGACCTGCTGGAGGAGCCCTGCGCCCCCGCCTGATAGGCGAGTGCACAGCCAGCAGGGAAGCGAGCCTCCTCGGGGGAAGAGGAGGCAGCAAGTCCCCGTCAAGCTGAAATCCCTGCTTACACGAAGCTAAGTGCGACTCCAGTACGGCAGATCTCTAGCTCTGTTCAGAGGCCCGATCTGGCAGAGTTCCTGGCACCAAGATGCTCTGCCATAGGCGAGCCTTGCGCAGACTTGCCTTGCTTTAAGGCTCCTCCCCAGGAAGGAGCAGGCTGTGTGAGGCTCGGAAACGCCACTGGCGCCTTCCTGGCTTCAGCTCTACCCCTGCCTTGCCTTTGCACTTAGGTCCCAAGCGTCCTTGAGGAGGGCTTAGGGCTGGTGGGTTGCACACTGCCAAGGGCTCCAGCAGTGAAAGCTCTGTCAGAGGGAAGCGAAGGGCAACAGCAGGGCTCCTTCAGCGGTTCCTTGGCCGCCCAGACAAAGCTCCGCACGGAGAGCACCAGGTTCCAAGGGCCCCTGGCTGGGTTTTGCATCCCCACACTCCAGAGGCTGACTCCGTGGGTGCCTAGAAAGTGTGTGAGAGACGTAGGTTCCCTAGCACTCTCCTCCCCCAGCAGAGACATGTGCAGGTGGTTGGGGCCTTATCCTGCGTGTCTGGGTTCCCGCCCACAGCCTCAACTCAGGGGAAGCAGCCCCTGAGGCAAGACCTGCTGGAGGAGCCCTGCGCGCCCGCCTGATAGGCGAGAGCACAGCCAGCAGTGTAGCGAGCCTCCTCGGGAGAAGAGGAGGCAGCCGAGCCCAGTCAAGAGGAAAGCCCTGCTTGCACGGAGCTAAGTGGGCCTCCAGTACGGCAGAGCTCTAGCTCTGCTCAGAGCCCCGATCTGGCAGAGTTTCTGGCGCGAGGCTGCTCGGCCGGGGGCTCGCCTTGCCCAGACTTGCCTTGCTTTTAGGCTCCCTCCCCAGGAAGGAGCTGTCTGAGCGAGCCTGGGAGACGCCACTGGTGCCTTCCTTGCCTCAGCTCCAATCCTGCCTTGCCTTTGCACATAGGTGCCAGGCGTGTTGGGGAGGGCTTAGGGGGTGGTGGGTTGCACACTGCCAAGGGCTTCAGCAGTGAGAGCTCTGTCAGAGGGAAGGGAAGGGCAACTGCAGGGCTCCTCCAGCGGTTTCTAGGCCGCCTAGAATCAGCGCCGCACCGAGAGCACCAGGCTCCCAGGGCCCCTGGCTGGGGTTTTCAGCCCCGCACACACGGAGGCTGATTCCTTGGGTGCCCAGAAAGTGTATGACAGACGTAGGTTCCCTAGCACTCTCCTCCCCAGCAGAGACATGTGCAGGTGTTTGGGGCCTGATCCTGCGTGTCTGGGTTCCTGCCCACAGCCCCAACTCAGGGGAAGCAGCCCCTGAGGCAAGACCTGCTGGAGGAGCCCTGCGCCCCCGCCTGATAGGCGAGTGCACAGCCAGCAGGGAAGCGAGCCTCCTCGGGGGAAGAGGAGGCAGCCCAGCCCCGTCAAGTTGAAAGCCCTGCTTGCACGGAGCTAAGTGCGCCTCCAGTACGGCAGAGCTCTAGCTCTGCTCAGAGCCCCGATCTGGCAGAGTTCCTGGCGCGAGGCTGCTCTGCCGGGGGGCTAGCCTTGCCCAGACTTGCCTTGCTTTTAGGCTGCCTCTCCAGGAAGGAGCAGGCAGCAGGAGCCTGGGAGTCGCCACTGGCGCCTTTCTTGCCTCAGCTCCAATCCTGCCTTGCCTTTGCACTTAGGTCCCAGTCCTCCTTAAGGAGAGCTTAGGGGCTGGTGGGTTGCACACTGCCAAGGGCTCCAGCAGTGAGAATTCTGTCAGAGGGAAGGGAAGGGCAACTGCAGGGCTCCTCCAGCGGTTGCTTGGCCGCCCAGATTCAGCGCCACACGGAGAGCACCAGGCTCCCAGGGCCCCTGGCTGGGGTTTTCAGCCCCGCACACACGGAGGCTGATTCCTTGGGTGCCCAGAAAGTGTATGACAGACGTAGGTTCCCTAGCACTCTCCTCCCCAGCAGAGACATGTGCAGGTGTTTGGGGCCTGATCCTGCGTGTCTGGGTTCCTGCCCACAGCCCCAACTCAGGGGAAGCAGCCCCTGAGGCAAGACCTGCTGGAGGAGCCCTGCGCCCCCGCCTGATAGGCGAGTGCACAGCCAGCAGGGAAGCGAGCCTCCTCGGGGAAGAGGAGGCAGCAAGTCCCCGTCAAGCTGAAATCCCTGCTTACGAAGCTAAGTGCGACTCCAGTACGGCAGATCTCTAGCTCTGTTCAGAGGCCCGATCTGGCAGAGTTCCTGGCACCAAGATGCTCTGCCATAGGCGAGCCTTGCGCAGACTTGCCTTGCTTTAAGGCTCCCTCCCCAGGAAGGAGCAGGCTGTGTGAGGCTCGGAAACGCCACTGGCGCCTTCCTGGCTTCAGCTCTACCCCTGCCTTGCCTTTGCACTTAGGTCCCAAGCGTCCTTGAGGAGGGCTTAGGGGCTGGTGGGTTGCACACTGCCAAGGGCTCCAGCAGTGAAAGCTCTGTCAGAGGGAAGCGAAGGGCAACAGCAGGGCTCCTTCAGCGGTTCCTTGGCCGCCCAGACAAAGCTCCGCACGGAGAGCACCAGGTTCCAAGGGCCCCTGGCTGGGTTTTTGCATCCCACACTCCCAGAGGCTGACTCCGTGGGTGCCTAGAAAGTGTGTGAGAGACGTAGGTTCCCTAGCACTCTCCTCCCCAGCAGAGACATGTGCAGGTGGTTGGGGCCTTATCCTGCGTGTCTGGGTTCCCGCCCACAGCCTCAACTCAGGGGAAGCAGCCCCTGAGGCAAGACCTGCTGGAGGAGCCCTGCGCGCCCGCCTGATAGGCGAGAGCACAGCCAGCAGTGTAGCGAGCCTCCTCGGGAGAAGAGGAGGCAGCCGAGCCCAGTCAAGAGGAAAGCCCTGCTTGCACGGAGCTAAGTGGGCCTCCAGTACGGCAGAGCTCTAGCTCTGCTCAGAGCCCCGATCTGGCAGAGTTTCTGGCGCGAGGCTGCTCGGCCGGGGCTCGCCTTGCCCAGACTTGCCTTGCTTTTAGGCTCCCTCCCCAGGAAGGAGCTGTCTGAGCGAGCCTGGGAGACGCCACTGGTGCCTTCCTTGCCTCAGCTCCAATCCTGCCTTGCCTTTGCACATAGGTGCCAGGCGTCGTTGGGGAGGGCTTAGGGGGTGGTGGGTTGCACACTGCCAAGGGCTTCAGCAGTGAGAGCTCTGTCAGAGGGAAGGGAAGGGCAACTGCAGGGCTCCTCCAGCGGTTTCTAGGCCGCCTAGAATCAGCGCCGCACCGAGAGAGCACCAGGCTCCCAGGGCCCCTGGCTGGGGTTTTCAGCCCCGCACACACGGAGGCTGATTCCTTGGGTGCCCAGAAAGTGTATGACAGACGTAGGTTCCCTAGCACTCTCCTCCCCAGCAGAGACATGTGCAGGTGTTTGGGGCCTGATCCTGCGTGTCTGGGTTCCTGCCCACAGCCCCAACTCAGGGGAAGCAGCCCCTGAGGCAAGACCTGCTGGAGGAGCCCTGCGCCCCCGCCTGATAGGCGAGTGCACAGCCAGCAGGGAAGCGAGCCTCCTCGGGGAAGAGGAGGCAGCCCAGCCCCGTCAAGTTGAAAGCCCTGCTTGCACGGAGCTAAGTGCGCCTCCAGTACGGCAGAGCTCTAGCTCTGCTCAGAGCCCCGATCTGGCAGAGTTCCTGGCGCGAGGCTGCTCTGCCGGGGGCTAGCCTTGCCCAGACTTGCCTTGCTTTTAGGCTGCCTCTCCAGGAAGGAGCAGGCAGCAGGAGCCTGGGAGTCGCCACTGGCGCCTTTCTTGCCTCAGCTCCAATCCTGCCTTGCCTTTGCACTTAGGTCCCAGTCCTCCTTAAGGAGAGCTTAGGGGCTGGTGGGTTGCACACTGCCAAGGGCTCCAGCAGTGAGAATTCTGTCAGAGGGAAGGGAAGGGCAACTGCAGGGCTCCTCCAGCGGTTGCTTGGCCGCCCAGATTCAGCGCCACACGGAGAGCACCAGGCTCCAGGGCCCCTGGCTGGGGTTTTCAGCCCCGCACACACGGAGGCTGATTCCTTGGGTGCCCAGAAAGTGTATGACAGACGTAGGTTCCCTAGCACTCTCCTCCCCAGCAGAGACATGTGCAGGTGTTTGGGGCCTGATCCTGCGTGTCTGGGTTCCTGCCCACAGCCCCAACTCAGGGGAAGCAGCCCCTGAGGCAAGACCTGCTGGAGGAGCCCTGCGCCCCCGCCTGATAGGCGAGTGCACAGCCAGCAGGGAAGCGAGCCTCCTCGGGGAAGAGGAGGCAGCAAGTCCCCGTCAAGCTGAAATCCCTGCTTGCACGAAGCTAAGTGCGACTCCAGTACGGCAGATCTCTAGCTCTGTTCAGAGGCCCGATCTGGCAGAGTTCCTGGCACGAAGATGCTCTGCCATAGGCGAGCCTTGCGCAGACTTGCCTTGCTTTAAGGCTCCTCCCCAGGAAGGAGCAGGCTGTGTGAGGCTCGGAAGCCACTGGCGCCTTCCTGGCTTCAGCTCTACCCTGCCTTGCCTTTGCACTTAGGTCCCAAGCGTCCTTGAGGAGGGCTTAGGGGCTGGTGGGTTGCACACTGCCAAGGGCTCCAGCAGTGAGCTCTGTCAGAGGGAAGCGAAGGGCAACAGCAGGGCTCCTTCAGCGGTTCCTTGGCCGCCCAGACAAAGCTCCGCACGGAGAGCACCAGGTTCCAAGGGCCCCTGGCTGGGTTTTGCATCCCACACTCCCAGAGGCTGACTCCGTGGGTGCCTAGAAAGTGTGTGAGAGACGTAGGTTCCCTAGCACTCTCCTCCCCAGCAGAGACATGTGCAGGTGGTTGGGGCCTGATCCTGCGTGTCTGGGTTCCTGCCCACAGCCCCAACTCAGGGGAAGCAGCCCCTGAGGCAAGACCTGCTGGAGGAGCCCTGCGCCCCCGCCTGATAGGCGAGTGCACAGCCAGCAGGGAAGCGAGCCTCCTCGGGGAAGAGGAGGCAGCCGAGCCCCGTCAAGAGAAAGCCCTGCTTGCACGGAGCTAAGTGCGCCTCCAGTACGGCAGAGCTCTAGCTCTGCTCAGAGCCCCGATCTGGCAGAGTTCCTGGCGCGAGGCTGCTCTGGCCGGGGCTCGCCTTGCCCAGACTTGCCTTGCTTTTAGGCTCCTCCCCAGGAAGGAGCAGGCTGCGGAGCCTGGGAGACGCCACTGGCGCCTTCCTTGCCTCAGCTCCAATCCTGCCTTGCCTTTGCACTTAGGTCCCAGGCGTCCTTGGAGGGCTTAGGGGCTGGTGGGTTGCACACTGCCAAGGGCTCCAGCAGTGAGAGCTCTGTCAGAGGGAAGGGAAGGGCAACTGCAGGGCTCCTCCAGCGGTTCTTGGCCGCCTAGAATCAGCGCCGCACGGAGAGCACCAGGCTCCAGGGCCCCTGGCTGGGGTTTTCAGCCCCGCACACACGGAGGCTGATTCCTTGGGTGCCCAGAAAGTGTATGACAGACGTAGGTTCCCTAGCACTCTCCTCCCAGCAGAGACATGTGCAGGTGGTTGGGGCCTGATCCTGCGTGTCTGGGTTCCTGCCCACAGCCCCAACTCAGGGGAAGCAGCCCCTGAGGCAAGACCTGCTGGAGGAGCCCTGCGCGCGCCCCGCCTGATAGGCGAGTGCACAGCCAGCAGGGAAGCGAGCCTCCTCGGGGAAGAGGAGGCAGCCGAGCCCGTCAAGAGGAAAGCCCTGCTTGCACGGAGCTAAGTGCGCCTCCAGTACGGCAGAGCTCTAGCTCTGCTCAGAGCCCCGATCTGGCAGAGTTCTGGCGCGAGGCTGCTGGCCGGGGGCTAGCCTTGCCCAGACTTGCCTTGCTTTTAGGCTGCCTCCCAGGAAGGAGCTGTCTGAGCGAGCCTGGGACGCCACTGGCGCCTTCCTTGCTCAGCTCCAATCCTGCCTTGCCTTTGCACTTAGGTCCAGGCGTCCTTGGGAGGGCTTAGGGGCTGGTGGGTTGCACACTGCCAAGGGCTTCAGCAGTGAGAGCTCTGTCAGAGGGAAGGGAAGGGCAACTGCAGGGCTCCTCCAGCGGTTTCTTGGCCGCCCAGAATCAGCGCCGCACGAGAGAGCACCAGGCTCCCAGGGCCCCTGGCTGGGGTTTTCAGCCCCGCACACACGGAGGCTGATTCCTTGGGTGCCCAGAAAGTGTATGACAGACGTAGGTTCCCCTAGCACTCTCCTCCCCAGCAGAGACATGTGCAGGTGTTTGGGGCCTGATCCTGCGTGTCTGGGTTCCTGCCCACAGCCCCAACTCAGGGGAAGCAGCCCCTGAGGCAAGACCTGCTGGAGGAGCCCTGCGCCCCCGCCTGATAGGCGAGTGCACAGCCAGCAGGGAAGCGAGCCTCCTCGGGGAAGAGGAGGCAGCCCAGCCCCGTCAAGTTGAAAGCCCTGCTTGCACGGAGCTAAGTGCGCCTCCAGTACGGCAGAGCTCTAGCTCTGCTCAGAGCCCCCGATCTGGCAGAGTTCCTGGCGCGAGGCTGCTCTGCCGGGGGCTAGCCTTGCCAGACTTGCCTTGCTTTTAGGCTGCCTCTCCAGGAAGGAGCAGGCAGCAGGAGCCTGGGAGTCGCCACTGGCGCCTTTCTTGCCTCAGCTCCAATCCTGCCTTGCCTTTGCACTTAGGTCCCAGTCCTCCTTAAGGAGGCTTAGGGGCTGGTGGGTTGCACACTGCCAAGGGCTCCAGCAGTGAGAATTCTGTCAGAGGGAAGGGAAGGGCAACTGCAGGGCTCCTCCAGCGGTTGCTTGGCCGCCCAGATTCAGCGCCACACGGAGAGCACCAGGCTCCCAGGGCCCTGGCTGGGGTTTTCAGCCCCGCACACACGGAGGCTGATTCCTTGGGTGCCCAGAAAGTGTATGACAGACGTAGGTTCCCTAGCACTCTCCTCCCAGCAGAGACATGTGCAGGTGTTTGGGGCCTGATCCTGCGTGTCTGGGTTCCTGCCCACAGCCAACTCAGGGGAAGCAGCCCCTGAGGCAAGACCTGCTGGAGGAGCCCTGCGCGCGGCCTGATAGGCGAGTGCACAGCCAGCAGGGAAGCGAGCCTCCTCGGGGAAGAGGAGGCAGCAAGCCCCGTCAAGCTGAAATCCCTGCTTGCACGAAGCTAAGTGCGACTCCAGTACGGCAGATCTCTAGCTCTGTTCAGAGGCCCGATCTGGCAGAGTTCCTGGCTGCTCTGCCATAGGCGAGCCTTGCGCAGACTTGCCTTGCTTTAAGGCTCCCTCCCCAGGAAGGAGCAGGCTGTGTGAGGCTGGAAACGCCACTGGCGCCTTCCTGGCTTCAGCTCTACCCTGCCTTGCCTTTGCACTTAGGTCCCAAGCGTCCTTGAGGAGGGCTTAGGGGCTGGTGGGTTGCACACTGCCAAGGGCTCCAGCAGTGAAAGCTCTGTCAGAGGGAAGCGAAGGGCAACAGCAGGGCTCCTCAGCGGTTCCTTGGCCGCCCAGACAAAGCTCCGCACGGAGAGCACCAGGTTCCAAGGGCCCTGGCTGGGTTTTCATCCCCACACTCCCAGAGGCTGACTCCGTGGGTGCCTAGAAAGTGTGTGAGAGACGTAGGTTCCCTAGCACTCTCCTCCCCAGCAGAGACATGTGCAGGTGGTTGGGGCCTGATCCTGCGTGTCTGGGTTCCCGCCCACAGCCCAACTCAGGGGAAGCAGCCCCTGAGGCAAGACCTGCTGGAGGAGCCCTGCGCGCCCGCCTGATAGGCGAGAGCACAGCCAGCAGGGTAGCGAGCCTCCTCGGGAGAAGAGGAGGCAGCCGAGCCCAGTCAAGAGGAAAGCCCTGCTTGCACGGAGCTAAGTGGCCTCCAGTACGGCAGAGCTCTAGCTCTGCTCAGAGCCCGATCTGGCAGAGTTTCTGGCGCGAGGCTGCTCTGCCGGGGGCTCGCCTTGCCCAGACTTGCCTTGCTTTTAGGCTCCCTCCCCAGGAAGGAGCTGTCTGAGCGAGCCTGGGAGACGCCACTGGTGCCTTCCTTGCCTCAGCTCCAATCCTGCCTTGCCTTTGCACTAGGTGCCAGGCGTCGTTGGGAGGGCTTAGGGGGGTGGTGGTTGCACACTGCCAAGGGCTTCAGCAGTGAGAGCTCTGTCAGAGGGAAGGGAAGGGCAACTGCAGGGCTCCTCCAGCGGTTTCTAGGCCGCCTAGAATCAGCGCCGCACCGAGAGAGCACCAGGCTCCCAGGGCCCCTGGCTGGGGTTTTCAGCCCCGCACACACGGAGGCTGATTCCTTGGGTGCCCAGAAAGTGTATGACAGACGTAGGTTCCCTAGCACTCTCCTCCCCAGCAGAGACATGTGCAGGTGTTGGGGCCTGATCCTGCGTGTCTGGGTTCCTGCCCACAGCCCCAACTCAGGGGAAGCAGCCCCTGAGGCAAGACCTGCTGGAGGAGCCCTGCGCCCCGCCTGATAGGCGAGTGCACAGCCAGCAGGGAAGCGAGCCTCCTCGGGGGAAGAGGAGGCAGCCCAGCCCGTCAAGTTGAAAGCCCTGCTTGCACGGAGCTAAGTGCGCCTCCAGTACGGCAGAGCTCTAGCTCTGCTCAGAGCCCCGATCTGGCAGAGTTCCTGGCGCGAGGCTGCTCTGCGGGGGCTAGCCTTGCCCAGACTTGCCTTGCTTTTAGGCTGCCTCCCAGGAAGGAGCAGGCAGCAGGAGCCTGGGAGTCGCCACTGGCGCCTTTCTTGCCTCAGCTCCAATCCTGCCTTGCCTTTGCACTTAGGTCCCAGTCGTCCTTAAGGAGAGGCTTAGGGGCTGGTGGGTTGCACACTGCCAAGGGCTCCAGCAGTGAGAATTCTGTCAGAGGGAAGGGAAGGGCAACTGCAGGGCTCCTCCAGCGGTTGCTTGGCCGCCCAGATTCAGCGCCGCACGGAGAGCACCAGGCTCCCAGGGCCCCTGGCTGGGGTTTTCAGCCCCGCACACACGGAGGCTGATTCCTTGGGTGCCCAGAAAGTGTATGACAGACGTAGGTTCCCTAGCACTCTCCTCCCCAGCAGAGACATGTGCAGGTGTTTGGGGCCTGATCCTGCGTGTCTGGGTTCCTGCCCACAGCCCAACTCAGGGGAAGCAGCCCCTGAGGCAAGACCTGCTGGAGGAGCCCTGCGCCCCCGCCTGATAGGCGAGTGCACAGCCAGCAGGGAAGCGAGCCTCCTCGGGGAAGAGGAGGCAGCAAGTCCCCGTCAAGCTGAAATCCCTGCTTGCACGAAGCTAAGTGCGACTCCAGTACGGCAGATCTCTAGCTCTGTTCAGAGGCCCGATCTGGCAGAGTTCCTGGCACGAAGATGCTCTGCCATAGGCGAGCCTTGCGCAGACTTGCCTTGCTTTAAGGCTCCCTCCCCAGGAAGGAGCAGGCTGTGTGAGGCTCGGGAAACGCCACTGGCGCCTTCCTGGCTTCAGCTCTACCCCTGCCTTGCCTTTGGCACTTAGGTCCCAAGCGTCCTTGAGGAGGCTTAGGGGCTGGTGGGTTGCACACTGCCAAGGGCTCCAGCAGTGAAAGCTCTGTCAGAGGGAAGCGAAGGGCAACAGCAGGGCTCCTTCAGCGGTTCCTTGGCCGCCCAGACAAAGCTCCGCACGGAGAGCACCAGGTTCCAAGGGCCCCCTGGCTGGGTTTTGCATCCCCACACTCCCAGAGGCTGACTCCGTGGGTGCCTAGAAAGTGTGTGAGAGACGTAGGTTCCCCTAGCACTCTCCTCCCCAGCAGAGACATGTGCAGGTGGGGGCCTGATCCTGCGTGTCTGGGTTCCGCCCACAGCCCAACTCAGGGGAAGCAGCCCCTGAGGCAAGACCTGCTGGAGGAGCCCTGCGCGCCCGCCTGATAGGCGAGAGCACAGCCAGCAGTGGAAGCGAGCCTCCTCGGGGAAGAGGAGGCAGCCGAGCCCAGTCAAGAGGAAAGCCCTGCTTGCACGGAGCTAAGTGCGCCTCCAGTACGGCAGAGCTCTAGCTCTGCTCAGAGCCCCGATCTGGCAGAGTTTCTGGCGCGAGGCTGCTGCCGGGGGGCTCGCCTTGCCCAGACTTGCCTTGCTTTAGGCTCCCTCCCCAGGAAGGAGCTGTCTGAGCGAGCCTGGGAGACGCCACTGGTGCCTTCCTTGCCTCAGCTCCAATCCTGCCTTGCCTTTGCACATAGGTGCCAGGCGTCGTTGGGGAGGGCTTAGGGGGTGGTGGGTTGCACACTGCCAAGGGCTTCAGCAGTGAGAGCTCTGTCAGAGGGAAGGGAAGGGCAACTGCAGGGCTCCTCCAGCGGTTTCTAGGCCGCCTAGAATCAGCGCCGCACGAGAGCACCAGGCTCCCAGGGGCCCCTGGCTGGGTTTTTCAGCCCCGCACACACGGAGGCTGATTCCTTGGGTGCCCAGAAAGTGTATGACAGACGTAGGTTCCCTAGCACTCTCCTCCCCAGCAGAGACATGTGCAGGTGTTTGGGGCCTGATCCTGCGTGTCTGGGTTCCTGCCCACAGCCCCAACTCAGGGGAAGCAGCCCCTGAGGCAAGACCTGCTGGAGGAGCCCTGCGCCCGCCGCCTGATAGGCGAGTGCACAGCCAGCAGGGAAGCGAGCCTCCTCGGGGGAAGAGGAGGCAGCCGAGCCCCGTCAAGTTGAAAGCCCTGCTTGCACGGAGCTAAGTGCGCCTCCAGTACGGCAGAGCTCTAGCTCTGCTCAGAGCCCCGATCTGGCAGAGTTCCTGGCGCGAGGCTGCTCTGCCGGGGGCTAGCCTTGCCCAGACTTGCCTTGCTTTTAGGCTGCCTCTCCAGGAAGGAGCAGGCAGCAGGAGCCTGGGAGTCGCCACTGGCGCCTTTCTTGCCTCAGCTCCAATCCTGCCTTGCCTTTGCACTTAGGTCCCAGTCGTTTAAGGAGGCTTAGGGGCTGGTGGGTTGCACACTGCCAAGGGCTCCAGCAGTGAGAATTCTGTCAGAGGGAAGGGAAGGGCAACTGCAGGGCTCCTCCAGCGGTTGCTTGGCCGCCAGATTCAGCGCCACGGAGAGCACCAGGCTCCCAGGGCCCCTGGCTGGGGTTTTCAGCCCCGCACACACGGAGGCTGATTCCTTGGGTGCCCAGAAAGTGTATGACAGACGTAGGTTCCCTAGCACTCTCCTCCCCAGCAGAGACATGTGCAGGTGGTTTGGGGCCTGATCCTGCGTGTCTGGGTTCCTGCCCACAGCCCCAACTCAGGGGAAGCAGCCCCTGAGGCAAGACCTGCTGGAGGAGCCCTGCGCCCCCGCCTGATAGGCGAGTGCACAGCCAGCAGGGAAGCGAGCCTCCTCGGGGAAGAGGAGGCAGCAAGTCCCCGTCAAGCTGAAATCCCTGCTTGCACGAAGCTAAGTGCGACTCCAGTACGGCAGATCTCTAGCTCTGTTCAGAGGCCCGATCTGGCAGAGTTCCTGGCACCAAGATGCTCTGCCATAGGCGAGCCTTGCGCAGACTTGCCTTGCTTTAAGGCTCCCTCCCAGGAAGGAGCAGGCTGTGTGAGGCTCGGAAACGCCACTGGCGCCTTCCTGGCTTCAGCTCTACCCCCTGCCTTGCCTTTGCACTTAGGTCCCAAGCGTCCTTGAGGAGGGCTTAGGGGCTGGTGGGTTGCACACTGCCAAGGGCTCCAGCAGTGAAAGCTCTGTCAGAGGGAAGCGAAGGGCAACAGCAGGGCTCCTTCAGCGGTTCCTTGGCCGCCCAGACAAAGCTCCGCACGGAGAGCACCAGGTTCCAAGGGCCCCTGGCTGGGTTTTGCATCCCCACACTCCCAGAGGCTGACTCCGTGGGTGCCTAGAAAGTGTGTGAGAGACGTAGGTTCCCTAGCACTCTCCTCCCCAGCAGAGACATGTGCAGGTGGTTGGGGCCTTATCCTGCGTGTCTGGGTTCCCGCCACAGCCCAACTCAGGGGAAGCAGCCCCTGAGGCAAGACCTGCTGGAGGAGCCCTGCGCGCCCGCCTGATAGGCGAGAGCACAGCCAGCAGTGTAGCGAGCCTCCTCGGGAGAAGAGGAGGCAGCCGAGCCCAGTCAAGAGGAAAGCCCTGCTTGCACGGAGCTAAGTGCGGCCTCAGTACGGCAGAGCTCTAGCTCTGCTCAGAGCCCCGATCTGGCAGAGTTTCTGGCGCGAGGCTGCTCGGCCGGGGGCTCGCCTTGCCCAGACTTGCCTTGCTTTTAGGCTCCCTCCCCAGGAAGGAGCTGTCTGAGCGAGCCTGGGAGACGCCACTGGTGCCTTCCTTGCCTCAGCTCCAATCCTGCCTTGCCTTTGCACATAGGTGCCAGGCGTCGTTGGGAGGGCTTAGGGGGTGGTGGGTTGCACACTGCCAAGGGCTTCAGCAGTGAGAGCTCTGTCAGAGGGAAGGGAAGGGCAACTGCAGGGCTCCTCCAGCGGTTTCTAGGCCGCTAGAATCAGCGCCGCACCGAGAGCACCAGGCTCCCAGGGCCCCTGGCTGGGGTTTTCAGCCCCGCACACACGGAGGCTGATTCCTTGGGTGCCCAGAAAGTGTATGACAGACGTAGGTTCCCTAGCACTCTCCTCCCCAGCAGAGAGACATGTGCAGGTGTTTTGGGGCCTGATCCTGCGTGTCTGGGTTCCTGCCCACAGCCCCAACTCAGGGGAAGCAGCCCCTGAGGCAAGACCTGCTGGAGGAGCCCGCCGCCCCGCCTGATAGGCGAGTGCACAGCCAGCAGGGAAGCGAGCCTCCTCGGGGAAGAGGAGGCAGCGCCCCGTCAAGTTGAAAGCCCTGCTTGCACGGAGCTAAGTGCGCTCCAGTACGGCAGAGCTCTAGCTCTGCTCAGAGCCCGATCTGGCAGAGTTCCTGGCGCGAGATGCTCTGCCGGGCTAGCCTTGCCCAGACTTGCCTTGCTTTTAGGCTCCTCCCCAGGAAGGAGCAGGCTGTGGAGCCTGGAAACGCCACTGGCGCCTTCCTGCAGCTCCCCTGCCTTGCCTTTGCACTTAGGTCCAGCGTCCTTGGGAGGGCTTAGGGGCTGGTGGGTTGCACACTGCCAAGGGCTCCAGCAGTGAGAAGCTCTGTCAGAGGGAAGGGAAGGGCAACTGCAGGGCTCCTCCAGCGGTTCCTTGGCCGCCCAGACAGCGCCGCACGGAGAGCACCAGGCTTCCAGGGCCCCTGGCTGGGGTTTTCCGCCACACCACGGAGGCTGATTCCTTGGGTGCCCAGAAAGTGTATGACAGACGTAGGTTCCCTAGCACTCTCCTCCCCAGCAGAGACATGTGCAGGTGGTTGGGGCCTGATCCTGCGTGTCTGGGTTCCTGCCCACAGCCCAACTCAGGGGAAGCAGCCCCTGAGGCAAGACCTGCTGGAGGAGCCCTGCGCGCCCGCCTGATAGGCGAGAGCACAGCCAGCAGGGAGCGAGCCTCCTCGGGAGAA
>NW_017212080.1:0-16997 GCF_001704415.2 Capra hircus
CTGGACCCTTTGGAAGTTCCAGATGTTAGGTGTGCTTAGCCTCGAGACGCCTCAGCGGAAATGGGCCTCATCTCGCCTGGAGGGGAGAACCTCCTGGATTTTCTCGAGTTGCGGCAGGTGCATCTCGACTTACGACGGGGACCTCAGGGACCCGCTTCTGGTGGCCTCAGGAAAAGGCCAGTCTCCCATGCGAGTTGCTCTGGGGGCCTCTCGGGATTCCTCTCCCGTCGATGCCGGGGCCTAAGACCTTGGTGTGGAGTCCGGTGCCGGAACCTGAGGAATTCCTCTCCAGTGCTGACATGGATCTTGGGGTACTTCTGGAGTCTCCCCAGGGGAGTCAGTCCTCGTCTCGAGTGGGGGCATGCACGTGCGCTTTCCTCCCGAGCTGTAGCAGCAGTGTCACGCTTCCCTTCGCGTGGATCAAGGGATCTGTGGCTTTCCCTCGAGGCTTTCCCACGAGGCTTTCCCACGAGGCTTTCCCACAGGGCTGTCCCACGTGCCACCGTGGTGTGAGTCGATCCTCGGCTTGAAAGTCGAGGCAGTGCAGGGAAAACAGGTTTCCCTGGAATGGACTGAGACATCTGGCGGACTCTAGGGAATGGTGGCACGACCCTGGAGTTCCTCTCGCCTTTCCTGTGGAGAGCGCCTCCTCTTGAGATGCGACGGGAACGCCGGGAATTCTTTCCCGACCACGCAGGGAAAGGATCCCTCCTCTCGAGCTAGGAGGCGGAAACGGGGCCTCCTCTGGATGTGGGCGGGACTCTCGTGCTTCTCTCTCGAGTGGAGACGGGTATGTCGGGGAACTTCTTGAGTTGCAGCAAGGGTGTGAAGGACCCTTTGGAAGTTCCAGAGGTTAGGTGTGATTAGCCTCGAGATGCCTCAGCGGAAATGGGCCTCATCTCGCCTGGAGGGGAGAACCTCCTGGATTTTCTCGAGTTGCGGCAGGTGCTCTCGACTTACGACGGGGACCTCAGGGACCCGCTCTGGTGGCCTCAGGAAAGGCCAGTCCCCATGCGAGTTGCTCTGGGGCCTCTCGGGATTCCTCTCCCGTCGATGCCGGGGCCTAAGACCTTGTGTGGAGTCGGTGCCAGAACCTGAGGATTCCTCTCCAGTGCTGACATGGATCTTGGGGTACTTCTGGAGTCTCCCCAGGGGAGTCAGTCCTCGTCTCGAGTGGGGGCATGCACGTGCGCTTTCCTCCCGAGCTGTAGCAGCAGTGTCACGCTTCCCTTCGCGTGGATAAAGGGATCTGTGGCATTTCCCTCGAGGCTTTCCCACGAGGCTTTCCCACGAGGCTTTCCCACAGGGCTGTCCCACGTGCCACCGTGGTGTGAGTCGATCCTCGGCTTGAAAGTCGAGGCAGTGCAGGGAAAACAGGTTTCCCTGGAATGGACTGAGACATCTGGGGGACTCTGGGAATGGTGGCACGACCCTGGAGTTCCTCTCGCCTTTCCTGTGGAGAGCGCCTCCTCTTGAGATGCGACGGGAACGCCGGGAATTCTTTCCCGACCACGCAGGGAAAGGATCCCTCCTCTCGAGCTAGGAGGCGGAAACGGGGCTCCTCTGGATGTGGGCGGGACTCTCGTGCTTCCTCTCTGAGTGGAGACGGGTATGTCGGGGAACTTCTTGAGTTGCAGCAAGGGTGTGAAGGACCCTTTGGAAGTTCCAGAGTTTAGGTGTGAATAGCCTCGAGACGCCTCAGCGGAAATGGGCCTCATCTCGCCTGGAGGGGAGAACCTCCTGGATTTTCTCGAGTTGCGGCAGGTGCTCTCGACTTAAGACGGGGACCTCAGGGACCCGCTCTGGTGGCCTCAGGAAAGGCCAGTCCCCATGCGAGTTGCTCTGGGGCCTCTCGGGATTCCTCTCCCATCGATGCCGGGGCCTAAGATCTTGTGTGGAGTCGGTGCCGGAACCTGAGGATTCCTCTCCAGTGCTGACATGGATCTTGGGGTACTTCTGGAGTCTCCCCAGGGAGTCAGTCCTCGTCTCGAGTGGGGGCATGCACGTGCGCTTTCCTCCCGAGCTGTAGCAGCAGTGTCACGCTTCCCTTCGCGTGGATCAAGGGATCAGGGGCTTTCCCTCGAGGCTTTCCCACGAGGCTTTCCCACGAGGCTTTCCCACAGGGCTGTCCCACGTGCCACCGTGGTGTGAGTCGATCCTCGGCTTGAAAGTCGAGGCAGTGCAGGGAAAACAGGTTTCCCTGGAATGGACTGAGACATCTGGGGGACTCTGGGAATGCGGACTGATCCTGGAGTTCCTCTTGCCTTTCCTGTGGAGAGCGCCTCCTCTTGAGATGCGACGGGAACTCCGGGAATTCTTTCCCGACCACGCAGGGAAAGGATCCGTCCTCTCGAGCTAGGAGTCGGAAACGGGGCTCCTCTGGATGTGGGCGGGACTCACGTGCTTCCTCTGGAGAAGAGACGGGAATGTCGGGGAACTTCTTGAGTTGCAGCAAAGGTGTGAAAGACACTTTGGAAGTTCCAGAAGTTAGATTTGATTAGCCTCGAAACGCCTCAGTGGAAATGGGCCTCATCTCGCCTGGAGGCTGAGAACCTCCTGGTTTTTCTAGAGTTGCGGCAGGTGCTCTCGACTTACGACGGGGACCTCAGGGACCCTGCTGTGGTGGCCTCAGGCAAGGCCATAACCCACGCGAGGTGCTCGGGGGCCTCTCGGGATTCCTCTCCCTTCGATGCCGGTGCCTAAGATCTTGTGTGGAGTCGGTGCTGGAACCTGAGGATTCCTCTGCAGTGCTGACATGGATCTTGGTGTACTTCTGGAGTCTCTCAGGGCAGTCAGTCCGCTACTCAACTGGGGGCATGCACGTGCACTTTCCTCCCGATCTGTAGCAGCAGTGTCACGCTTCCCTTCGCATGGATCAAGGGATCTGTGGCTTTCCCTCGAGGCTTTCCCACGAGGCTTTCCCACAGGGCTGTCCCACGTGCCACTGTGGTGTGAGTCGATCCTCGGTTTGAAAGTCGAGGCAGTGCAGGGAATAAAGGTTTCCCTGGAATGGACTGAGACATCTGGGGGACTCTGGGAATGGTGGCACGACCCTGGAGTTCCTCTCTATTTTCCTGTGGAGAGCGCCTCCACTTAAGATGCGTTGGGAACGCCGTGAATTCTTTTCCGACCATGCAGGGAAAGGATCAATCCTCTCGAGCTATGAGGCGGAAACAGGGCTCCTCTGGATGTGGGCGGGACACTCGTGCTTCCTCTCGAGTGGAGACGGGTATGTCGTGGAACTTCTTGAGTTGCAGCAAGGGTGTGAAGGACCCTTTGGAAGTTCCAGAGGTTAGGTGTGATTAGCCTCGAGACGCCTCAGCGGAAATGGGCCTCATCTCGCCTGGAGGGGAGAACCTCCTGGATTTTCTCGAGTTGCGGCAGGTGCTCTCGACTTACGACGGGGACCTCAGGGACCCGCTCTAGTGGCCTCAAGAAAGGCCAGTCCCCTAGCGAGTTGCTCTCGGGCCTCTCGGGATTCCTTTCCCGTCGATGCCGGGGCTAAGATCTTGTGTGGAGTAGGTGCCAGAACCTGAGCATGCCTCTCCAGTGCTGACATGGATCTTGGGGTAATTCTGGAGTCTCCCCACGGGAGTCAGTCGTCGTCTCGAGTGGGGGAATGCAGGTGCGCTTTACTCCCGAGCTGAAGCAGCAGTGTCACGCTTCCCTTTGCGTGGATCAAGGGTTCAGGGGTTTCCCGAGGCTTTCCCACGAGGCTTTCCCGCAGGGATGTCCCACGTGCCACCGTGGTGTGAGTCGATCCTCGGCTTGAAAGTCGAGGTAGTGCAGGGAAAACAGGTTTCCCTGGAATGGACTAGACATCTGCGGGATCTGGGAATGGTGGCACGACCCAGGAGTTCCTCTCGCCTTTCCGGTTGAGAGCGCCTCCTCTTGAGATGCGACGGGAACGCCGGGAATTCTTTCCCGAGCACGCAGGGAAAGGATCCCTCCTCTCGAGCTAGGAGGCTGAAACGTGGCTCCTCTGGATGTGGGCGGGACTCTCGTGCTTCCTCTCGAGTGGAGACGGGTATGTCGGGGAACTTCTTGAGTTGCAGCAAGGGTGTGAAGGACCCTTTGGAAGTTCCAGATGTTAGATGTGATTAGCCTGGAGACGCCTAAGCGGAAATGGGCCTCATCTCGCCTGGAGGGGAGAACCTCCTGGATTTTCTCGAGTTGCGGCAGGTGCTCTCGACTTACGACGGGGACCTCAGGGACCCGCTCTGGTGGCCTCAGGAAAGGCCAGTCCCCTTGCGAATTGCTCGGGGGCCTCTCAGGATTCCTCTCCCGTCAATGCCGGGGTTAATATCTTGTGTGGAGTAGGTGCCGGAACCTGAGCATTCCTCTCCAGTGCTGACATGGATCTTGGGGTACATCTGGAGTCTCCCCAGGGGAGTCAGTCGTCGTCTCGAGTGGGGGAATGCACGTGCATTTTCCTCCCGAGCTGAAGCAGCAGTGTCACGCTTCCCTTTGCGTGGATCAAGGGGTCAGGGGCTTTCTCTCGAGGCTTTCCAACGAGGCTTTCCCACGAGGCTTTCCCACAGGGCTGTACCACGTGCCACTGTGGTGTGAGTCGATCCTCGACTTGAAAGTCGAGGCAGTGCAGGGAATACAGGTTTCCCTGGAATGGACTGAGACTTCTGGGGGACTATGGGAATGGTGGCACGACCCTGGAGTTCCTCTCGCCTTTCCTCTGGAGAGCGTCTCCTCTTGAGATTCGACGGGAATGCTGCGAATTCTTTCCCGACCACGCAGGGAAAGGATCAAACCTCTCGAGCTAAAAGGTGGAATCGGGGCTCCTCTGGATGTGGGCGGGACTCTCGTGCTTCCTCTCGAGTGGAGACGGGTATGTCGGGGAACTTCTTGAGTTGCAGCAAGGGTGTGAAGGACCCTTTGGAAGTTCCAGATGTTAGATGTGATTAGCCTCGAGACGCCTCAGCGGAAATGGGCCTCATCTCGCCTGGAGGGGAGAACCTCCTGGATTTTCTCGAGTTGCGGTAGGTGCTCTCGACTTACGACGGGGACCTCAGGGACCCGTTCTGGTGGCCTCAGGAAAGGCCAGTCCCTATGCGAGTTGCCAGGGGACCTCTCGGGATTCCTCTCCCGTCGAAGCTGGGGCCTAAGATATTGTGTGGAGTGGGTGCCGGTACCTGAGGATTCCTTCCAGTGCTTACGTGGATCTTGGGGTACTTCTGGAGTCTCCCCATTGGAGTCAGTCCTCGACTAGAGTGGGAGCATGCACGTGCGCTTTCCTCTCGAGCTGTAGCAGCAGTGTCGCGCTTCCATTCGCGTGGATCAAGGGATCTGTGGCTTTCCCTCGAGGCTTTCCCACGAGGCTTTCCCACGAGGCTTTCCCACGAGGCTTTCCCACAGGGCGGTCCCACATGCCACCGTGGTGTGAGTCGATCCTCGGCTTGAAAGTCGACGCAGTGCAGGGAAAACAGGTTTCCCTGGAATGGACGGAGACATTTGGGGGACTCTGGGAATGGTGGCAGGACCCTGGAGTTCCTCTCCCTTTCCTGTGGAGAGCGCCTCCTCTTGAGATGGGACGGGAACGCCGGGAATTCTTTCCAGAGCACGCAGGGAAAGGATCCCTCCTCTCGAGCTAGGAGGCGGAAACGGGGCTCCTCTGGATGTGGGCGGGACTCTCGTGCTTCCTCTCGAGTGGAGACGGGTATGTCGGGGAACTTCTTGAGTTGCAGCAAGGGTGTGAAGGACCCTTTGAAAGTTCCAGAGGTTAGGTGTTAATAGCCTCGAGACACCTCAGGAGAAATGGGCCTCATCTCGCCTGGAGGGGAGAACCTCCTGGATTTTCTCGAGTTGCGGCAGGTGCTCTCGACTTACTACGGGGACCTCAGGGACCCGCACTGGTTTCCTCAGGAAAGGCCAGTCCCCATGCGAGTTGCTCAGGGGCCTCTCGGGATTCCTCTCCCATCGATGCCAGGGCCTAAACCTTGTGTGGAGTCGGTGCCGGAACCTGAGGATTCCTCTCCAGTGCAGACATGGATATTGGCGTACTTCTGGAGTCTCCCCAGGGGAATCAGTCCTCGTCTCGAGTGGGGGCATGCACGTGCGCTTTCCTCCAGAGCTGTAGCAGCAGTGTCACGCTTCCCTTCGCGTGGATCTAGGGATCAGGGGCTTTCCCTGGAGGCTTTCCCACGAGGCTTTCCCACGAGGCTTTCCCACAGGGCTGTCCCACGTGCCACCGTGGAGTGAGTCGATCCTCGGCTTGACAGTCGAGGCAGTGCTGGAGAAAACAGGTTTCCCTGGAATGGACTGAGACATTTGGGGGACTCTGCGAATGGGGCCTGATCCTGGAGTTCTTCTCGCCTTTCCTGTGGAGAGCGCATCCTCTTGAGATGCGACGGGAACGCTAGGAATTCTTTCTCGACCACGCAGGGAAAGGATCCCTCCTCTCGAGCTAGCAGGCGGAAACGGGGCCACTCTGGATATGGACGGGACTCTCCGATTCCTCTAGAGTGGAGACGGGTATGTCGGGGAACTTCTTGACTTGCACAAGGGTGTGAAGGACCCTTTGAAGTTCCAGAGTTTAAGTGTGATTACCCCCTAGTTGCCTCAGCGGAAATGGGCCTCATCTCGCCTGGAGGGGAGAACCTCCTGGATTTTCTGGAGTTGCGGCAGGTGCTCTCGACTTACGATGGGGACCTCAGGGACCCGCTCTGGTGGCCTCAGGAAAGGCCAGTCCCCATGTGCGTTGCTCTGGGGCCTCTCGGGATTCCTCTCCCGACGATGACGGGGTCTAAGACCTTGTTTGGAGTCGGTGCCGGAACCTGAGGATTCCTCTCCACTTCTGACATGGATATGGGGTACTTCTGGAGTCCCCCCAGGGGTGTCAGTACTCATCTCTAGTGGGGCCATGCACGTGCGCTTTCCTCCCGAGCTGTAGCAGCAGTGTCCCGCTTCCCTTCGCATGGATCAAGGAATCTGTGGCTTTCCCTCGAGGCTTTCCCACGAGGCTTTCCCACAGGGCTGTACCACGTGCCACTGTGGTGTGAGTCGATCCTCGACTTGAAAGTCGAGGCAGTGCAGGGAATACAGGTTTCCCTGGAATGGACTGAGACATCTGGGGGACTCTGGGAATGGTGGCACGACCCTGGAGTTCCTCTCACCTTTCCTAGGGAGAGCGCCTCCTCTTGAGATTCGACGGGAATGCTGCGAATTCTTTCCCGACCACGCAGGGAAAGGATCAAACCTCTCTAGCTAAAAGGTGGAATCGGGGCTCCTCTGGATGTGGGCGGGACTCTCGTGCTTCCTCTCGAGTGGAGACGGGTATGTCGGGGAAATTCTTGAGTTGCATCAAGGGTGTGAAGGACCCTTTGGAAGTTCCAGAGTTTAGGTTTGATTAGCCTCGAGACGCCTCTGCGGAAATGGGCCTCATCTCGCCTGGAGGGGAAAACCTCCTGGATTTTCTCGAGTTGCTGCAGGTGCTCTCGACGTACGACGGGGATCACAGGGACCCGCTCTGGTGGCCTCAGTTAAGGCCAGTCCACATGCGCGTTTCTCGGGGGCCTCTCGGGATTCCTCTCCCATCGATGCCGGGACCTAAGACCTTGTGTGGAGTCGGTGCCTGAACCTGAGGATTCCTCTCCAGTGCTGACATGGATCTTGGGCTACTTCTGGAGACTCCCCAGGGGAGTCAGTCCTCGTCTCATGTGGGGGCATGCAGTTGCGCTTTCCTCCAGAGCTGTAGCAGCAGTGTCACGCTTCCCTTCGCGTGGATGAAGGGATCTGTGGCTTTCCCTCGAGGTTTTCCCACGAGGCTTTCCCAAGAGGCTTTCCCACAGGGCTGACCCACGTGTCACCGTTGTGTGAGTCGATCCTCGGCTTGAAAGTCGAGGCATTGCAGGGAAAACAGGTTTCCCTTGAATGGACTGAGACATCTGGGGGACTCTGGGAATGGTGGCACGACCCTGGAGTTCCTCTCGCCTTTCCTGTGGAGAGCGTCTCCTCTTGAGATGCGAGGGGAAAGCCGGGAATTCTTTCCCGACCACGCAGAGAAAGGATCCCTCCTCTCGAGCCATGAGGCGGAAACGAGGCTCCTCTGGATGTGGCGGGACTCTCGTGCTTCTTCTCGAGTGGAGACGGGTATGTCGGGGAACTTCTTGAGTTGCAGCAAGGGTGTGAAGGACCCTTTGGAAGTTCCAGAGGTTAGGTGTGATTAGCCTCGAGACGCCTCAGCGCAAATGGGCCTCATCTCGCCTGGAGGGGTGAACCTCCTGGATTTTCTCGAGTTCCAGCAGGTGCTCTCGACTTACGAAGGGGACCTCAGGGACTCGCTGTGGTGGCTTCTGGAAAGGCCAGTCCCCATGCGAGTTGCTCGGGGGCCTCTCGGGATTCCTCTCCCGTCTATTCCAGGGCCTAAGACCTTGTGTGGAGTCGGTGCCGGAACCTGAGGATTCCTCTCCAGTGCTGACATGGATCTTGGGGTACTTCTGGAGTCTCCCCAGGGGAGTCAGTCCTCGTCTCGACTGGGAGCATGCACGTGCGCTTTCTTCCGGAGCTGTAGCAGCAGTGTCACGCCTCCCTTGGCGTGGATCAAGGGATCTGTGGCTTTCCCTCGAGGCTTTCCCACGAGGCTTTCCCACGAGGCTTTCCCACAGGGCTGTCCCACGTGCCACCGTGGTGTGAGCCGATCCTCGGCTTGAAAGTCGAGGCAGTGCAGGGAAAACAGGTTTCCCTGGAATGGACTGAGACATCTGGGGGACTCTGGGAATGGTGGCAAGACCCTGGAGTTCCTCTCGCCTTTCCTGTGGAGAGCGCCTCCTCTTGAGATGCGACGGGAACGCCGGGAATTCTTTCCCGAACCTGCAGTGAAAGGATCCCTCCTCACCAGCTAGGAGGCAGAAACGGGGCTCCTCTTGCATGTGGGCGGGTCTCTCGTGCTTCCTCTCGGGTGGAGACTGGTATGTCGGGGATCTTCTTGAGTTGCAGCAAGGGTGTGAAGGACCCTTTGGAAGTTCCAGAGGGTAGGTGTGATAAGCCTCGAGACGCCTCAGCAGAAAGTAGCCTCACCTCGCCTGGAGGGGAGAACCTCCTGGATTTTCTCGAGTTGCTGCAGGTGCTCTCGACATACGACGGGTATCTCAGGGACCCGCTCTGGTGGCCTCAGGAAAGGCCAGTCCATATGCGCGTTGCTCGGGGGCCTCTCGGGATGCCTCTCCCATCGATGCCGGGACCTAAGACCTTGTGTGGAGTCGGTGCCTGAACCTGAGGATTCCTCTCCAGTGCTGACATGGGTCTTGGGTTACTTCTGGAGTCTCCCCAGGGGAGTCAGTCCTCGTCTCGAGTGGGGGCATGCACGTGTGCTTGCCTCTAGAGCTTTAGCAGCAGTGTCATGCTTCCGTTCGCGTGGTCAAGGGATCTGCGGTTTTCCCTCGAGGTTTTCCCACGAGGCTTTCCCACGAGGCTTTCCCACGAGGCTTTCCCACAGGGCTGACCCACGTGTCACAGCTGTGTGAGTCGATCCTCGGCTTGAAAGTCGAGGCAGTGCAGGGAAAACAGATTTCCCTGGAATGGACTGAGACATCTGGGGGACTCTGGGAATGGTGGCAAGACCCTGGAGTTCCTCGCACCTTTCCTGTGGAGATCGCCTCCTCTTGAGATGCGCCGGGAACACTGGGAACTCTTTCCCGATCACTGAGGGAAAGGATCCCTCCTCTTGAGCTAGGAGGGGGAATCGGGGCTCCTCTGAATGTGGGCGGGACTCTCGTGCTTCCTCTCGAGTGGAGCCGGATATGTTGGGGATCTTCTTGAGTTGCAGCAAGGGTGTGAAGGATCCTTTGTAAGGTCCAGAGTTTAGGTGTGATTAGCTTTGAGACACCTCAGCGGAAATGGTCCTCATCTCGCCTGGAGGGTAGAACCTCCTGGATTTTCTCAAGTTGCGGCACGTGCTCTCGACCTACGACGGGGCCCTCAGGGACCCGCTCTGGTGGCCTCAGGAAAGGCCAGTCCCCATGCAAGTTGCAAGGGAACTCTCGGGATTCCTCTCCCGTCAGTCCCGGGGCCTAAGACCTTGTGTGGAGTCGGTGCCGGAACCTGAGGATTCCTCTCCAGGGCTGACATGGATCTTGGGGTACTTCTGTAGTCTCCCCAGGAGAGTCAGTCCTGGTCTCGAGTGTGGGCATGCAAGTGCGCTTTCCTCCCGAGCTGTAGCAGCAGTGTCACGATTCCCTTCGCTTGGATCAAGGGACATGTGGCTTTCCCTCGAGGCTTTCCCATGAGGCTTTCCCACGAGGCTTTTCCACAGGGCTGTCCCACGTGCCACCATGGTGTGAGTCGATCCTCGGCTTGAAAGTCGAGGCAGTGCAGGGAAAACAGGTTTCCCTGGAATAGACTGAGACATCTGGGGGACTCTGGGAATGGTGGCATGACCCTGGAGTTCCTGTCGCCTTTCCTGTTGAGAGCGCCTCCTCTTGAGTTGCGACGGAAACGCCGGGAATTCTTTCCCGACGACGCAGGAAAAGCATCCCTCTTCTCGAGCTAGGAGGCGGAAACGGGGCTCCTCTGGATTGGGCGGGACTCTCGTCCTTCCTCTTGAGTGGAGACGGGTATGTCGGGGAACTTCTTGAGTTGTAGCAAGGGTGTGAAGGCCCCTTTGGAAGTTCCAGAGGTTAGGTGTGATTAGCCTGGGGACGCCTCAGAGGAAATGGGCCTCATCTACCCTGGAGGGGAGAACTTCCTGCATTTTCTCGAGTTGGTGCAGGTGTTCTCTCATTACGACGGGGACCTCAGGGACCCGCTCTGGTGGCCTCAGGAAAGGCCAGTCCCCATGCGAGTTGCTCGGGGGCCTCTCGGGATTGCTCTCCTGTCGATGCCGGGGCCTAAGACCTTGTGTGGAGTCGATGCCGGAATCTGAGGATTCCTCTCCAATGCTGACATGGATTTGGGGTACTTCTGGAGTCTCCCAGGGGAGTCAATCCTCGTCTCGAGTGGAGCATGCACGTGCGCTTTCCTCCCAAGCTGTAGCAGCAGTGTCGTGCTTCCCTTCGCGTGGATCAAGGGATCAGGGGCTTTCCCTCGAGGCTTCCCACGAGGCTTTCCCACGAGGCTTTCCCACAAGGCTGTCCCACGTGCCACCGTGGTGTGAGTCGATCCTCGGCTTGAAAGTGGAGGCAGTGGTGGGAAGTCAGGTTTCCCAGGAATGGACTGAGACATCTGGGGGACTCTAGGAATGGTGGCACGACCCTGGAGTTCCTCTCGCCTTTCCTGTGGAGAGCGCCTCCTCTTGAGATGCGACGGAAATGCCGGGAATTCTTTCCCGACCATGCAGGGAAAGGATCCCTCCTCTCGAGCTAGGAGGCGGAAACGGGGCTCCTCTGGATGTGGGCGGGACTCTCGTGCTTCCTCTCGAGTGGAGACGAGTATGTCGGGGAACTTCTTGAGTTGCAGCAAGGGTGTGATGGACCCTTTGGAAGTTCCAGATGTTAGGTGTGCTTAGCCTCGAGACGCCTCAGCGGAAATGGGCCTCATCTCGCCTGGAGGGGAGAACCTCCTGGATTTTCTCGAGTTGTGGCAGGTGATCTAGACTTACCACGGGGACATCAGGGACCTGTTCTGGTGGCCTCAGAAAAGGCCAGTATCCATGCGAGTTGCTTGGGGGCCTCTCGGGATTCCTCTCCCGTCGATGCCGGGGCCTTAGCCCTGGAGTGGAGTCGGTACCGGAACCTGAGAATTCCTCTCCAGTGCTGACATGGATCTTGGGGTACTTCTGGTATCTCCCCAGGGGAGTCAGTCCTCGTCTCGGGTGGGGGCATGCACTGGCACTTTCCTCCCGAGATGTAGCAGCAGTGTCACGCTTCCCTTCGAGTGGAACAAGGGATCTGTGGCATTCCCTCGAGGCTTTCCCACGAGGCTTTCCCACGAGGCTTTACCACAGGGCTGTCCCACGTGCCACCGTGGTGTGAGTCGATCCTCGGCTCGAAAGTCAAAACAGTGCAGGGAAAACAGGTTTCCCTGGAATGGACTGAGACATCTGGCGGACTTTAGGAATGGTGGCATGACCCTGGAGTTCCTCTCGCCTTTCCTGTGGAGAGCGCCTCCTCTTGAGATGCGACAGGAACGCCGGGAATTCTTTCCCGAGCACGCAGGGAAAGGATCACTCCTCTTGAGCTAGGAGGTGGAAACGGGGCTCCTCTGGATGTGGTCGGGACTCTCATGCTTTCTCTCGAGTGGAGATGGGTATGTCAGGGAACTTCTTGAGTTGCAGTAAGGGTGTGAAGGACCCTTTGGAATTTCCAGATTTAGGTGTGATTAGCTTCGAGATGCCTCAGTGGAAATGGGCCTCATTTCGCCTGGAGGGGAGAACCTCCTGGATTTTCTCGAGTTGCGGCAGGTGCACTCGACTTACGACGGGGACCTCAGGGACACGCTTTGGTGGCCTCGGGAAAGGCCATTTCCTTGCGAGTTACTCTGGGGCCTCTCGGGATTCCTCTCCCGTGGATGCCAAGGCCAAAGACCTTGTGTGGAGTCGGTGCCAGAACCTGAGGATTCCTCTCCAGTGCTGACATGGATCTTGGGGTATTCTGGAGTCTCCCCAGGGGAGTCAGTCCTCGTAATGAGTGGGGCATGCAAGTGCACTTTCCTCCCGAGCTGTAGCAGCAGTCTAACGCTTCCCTTCGCGTGGAAAAAGGGATCTGTTGCATTCCCTCGAGGCTTTCCCACGAGGCTTTCCCACGAGGCTTTCCCACAGGGCTGTCCCACGTGCCACTGTGGTGTGAGTCGATCCTCAGCTTGAAAGTCGAGGCAGTGCATGGCAAACAGGTTTCCCTGGAATGCACTGAGACATCTGGGGGACTCTGGGAATGTGGCACGACCCTGGAGTTCCTCTTGCCTTTCCTGTGGAGAGCGCCTCCTCTTGAGATGCGACGGGAACGCCGGAAATTCTTTCCCGACCACGCAGGGAAAGGATCCCTCCTCTCGAGCTAGGAGGCGGAAACGGGGCTCCTCTGGATGTGGGCGGAACTCTAGTGCTTCCTCTCGAGTGGAGACGGGAATGTCGCGGCATTTCTTGAGTTGCACTAAGGGTGTGAAGGACCCTCTGGAAGTTCCAGAGTTTAGGTGTGAATAGCCTCGAGACGCCTCAGCGGAAATGGGCCTCATCTCGCCTGGAGGGGAGAACCTCCTGGATTTTCTCGAGTTGCGGCAGGTGCTCTCGACTTAAGACGGGGACCTCAGGGACCCGCTCTGTTGGCCTCAGGAAAGGCCAGTCCCCATGCGAGTTGCTCGAGGACCTCTCGGGATTCCTCTCCCATCGATGCCGGAGCCTAAGATCTTGTGTGGAGTCGGTGCCGGAACCTGAGCATTCCTCTCTAGTGCTGACATGGTTCTTGGGGTACTTCTGGAGTCTCCCCAGTGGAGTCAGTCCTCGTCGCGAGTGGGGACATGCACGTGTGCTTTCCTCCCGAGCTGTAGCAGCAGTGTCACGCTTCCCTTCGCGTTGATCAAGGGATCAGGGGCTTTCCCTCGAGGCTTTCCCACGAGGCTTTCCCACGAGGATTTCCCACAGGGCTGTCCCACGTGCCACCGTGGTTTGAGTCGATCCTCGGCTTGAAAGTCCAGGCAGTGCAGGGAAAACAGGTTTCCCTGGAATGGACTGAGACATCTGGGGGACTCTGGGAATGGTGACACGACCCTTGAGTTCCTCTCGCCTTTCCTGTGGAGAGCGCCTCCTCTTGATATGTGACGGGATCGCCGGGAATTCTTTTCCCGAACACGCAGGGAAAGGATCCCTCCTGTCGAGCTAGGAGGCGGAAACAGGGGCTCCTCTGGATGTGGGCGGGACTCTCGTGTTTCCTCTCGAGTGGAGACGGGTATGTCAGGGAACTTCTTGAGTTGCAGCAAGGGTGTGAAGGACCCTTTGGAAGTTCCAGAGGTTAGGATGTGATTAGCCTCGAGATCGCCTCATGCGGAAATGGGCCTCATCTCGTCCTGGAGGGAGAACCTCCTGGATTTTCTCGACGTTGCGGCAGGTGCTCTTGACTTATGACGGGCAACCTCAGGGACCTCGCTCTGGTGGCCTCAGGAAGGCCAGTCCCCATGCGAGTTGCTCGGGGACCTCTCGGGATTCCTCTCCCATCGATGCCAGGGCCTAAGACCTTGTGTGGAGTCAGTGCCGGAACCTGAGGATTCCTATCCATTGCTGACATGGATCTTGGGGTACTTCTGGAGTCTCCCAGGGGAGTCAGTCCTCGTCTCGAGTGGGCGCATGCACATGCGCTTTCCTCCCGAGCTGTAGCTGAAGTATCTCGCTTCCCTTCTTGTGGAGTAAGGGATCTGTGGCTTTCCCTCGAGTCTTTCCCACGAGGCTTTCCCACGAGGCTTTCCCAAACGGCTGTCCCAGGTGCCACCGTGGTGTGAATCGATCCTCGGCTTGAAAGCCAAGGCAATGCAGGGAAAACAGGTTTCCGTGGAATGGACTGAGACATGTGGGGGACTCTGGGATTGGTGGCACCACCCTGGAGTTCCTCTCGCCTTTCCCTGTGGAGAGCGACTCCTCTTGAGACGCTATGGGAACGCCGGGAATTCTTTCCCGACAACGCAGGGAAAGGATCCCTCCTCTCGGGCTAGGAGACGGAAACGGGGCTCCTCTGGATGTGGGCGGGATTCTCGTGCTTCCTCTCGAGTGGAGACAGGTATGTCGGGGAACTTCTTGAGTTGCAGCAAGGACGTGAAGGACCCTTTGGAAGTTTCAGAGGTTAGGTGTGATTAGCCTCGAGACGCCTCAGCGGAAATGGGCCTCATCTCGCATGGAGGGGAGAACCTCCTGGATTTTCTCGAGTTGTGGCAGGTGCTCTCGACTTATGACGGGGAACTCAGGGACCCGCTCTGGTGGCCTATCGAAAAGCCGGTCCCCTTGCGAGTTGCTCGGGGCCTCTAGGGATTACTTTCCCGTCGATGCCGGAGCATAAGACCTTGTGTGGAGTCAGTGCCGGAACCTGAGGATTCCTCTCCAGTGCTGACATGGATCTTGGGGTACTTCTGGAGTCTCCCCCGGGGAGTCAGTCTGCGTCTCGAGTGGGGGCATGCACGTGCGCTTTCCTCCGAGCTGCAGCAGCAGTGTTGAGCTTCCCTTTGCGAGGATCAAGGGATCTGTGGCTTTCCCTCGAGGCTTTCCCACGAGGCTTTCCCAGGAGGCTTTACCACAGGGCTCTCCCACGTGTCACGGTGGTGTGAGTCGAAGCTCGGCTTGAAAGTCGAGGCAGTGAAGGGAAAACAGGTTTCCCTGGAATGGACGGAGACATCTGGGGGACTCTGGGAATGGTGGCAACGACCCTGGAGTTCCTCTCGCCTTTCCTGTGGAGAGCGCCTCCTCTTGAGATGCAACGGTAACACAGGGAATTCTTTCCTGACCACGCATTGAAGGGATCCCTGCTCTCAAGCTATGAGGCGGAAACGGGGCTCCTCTGGATGTGGGCGGGACTCTCGTTCTTCCTCTTGAGGGGAGACGGTTATGTCGGGGAACTTCTTGAGTTGCAGCAAGTGTGTGAAGGACCCGTAGGAATTTCCAGAGGCCAGGTGTATTAGCCTCGAGACGCCTCAGCGGAAACGGGCCTCATCTGGCCTGGAGGGTAGAACCTCCAGGATTTTCTCAAGTTGTGACAGGTGCTCTCGATTGACGACGGGGAACTCAGGGACCCGCTCTGGTGGCATCAGGAAAGGCCAGTCCCCTTGCGAGTTGCTCGGGGTTCTCTCGGGATTCCTCTCCCTTCGATGCCGGGGCCTAAGACCTTGTGTGGAGTCGGTGCTGGAACCTGAGGTTTCCTCTCCAGTGCAGACATGGATTTTAGTGAAATTCTGGAGTCTCCCCAGGGGAGTCAGTCCCCGTCTCGAGTGGGGGCATGCACGTGCGCTTTCCTCCCCAGCTGTAGCAGCAGTGTCACGCTTCCCTTCGCGTGGATCAAGGGATCTATGGCTTTTCCTGGAGGCTTTCACACGAGGCTTTCCCACGAGGCTTTCCCACATGGTTGTCCCACGTGCCACCGTGATGTGAGTCGATCCACGGCTTGAATGTCGAGGCAGTGCAGGGAAAACAGGTTTCCCTGGAAAGCACTGAGACATCTTGGGGACTCTGGGAATGGTAGGCACGACCCTGGAGTTCCTCTCGCCTTTCCTGTGGAGAGCGCCTCCTCCTGAGATGCGACGGGAACGCCGGGAATTCTTTGCCGACCACGAAAGGAAAGGATCCCTCCTCTCGAGCTAGGAGGCAGAAACGGGGCTCCTCTGGATGTGGGCGGGACTCTCGTGCTTCCTCTTCGTGTGGAGACGGGTATGTCGGGGAACTTCTTGAGTTGCAGCAAGGGCTGTGAAGGACCCTTTGGAATTTCCAGAGATTAGGTGTGATTAGCCTTCCGAGATCTGCCTCAGCGGAAATGGGCCTCATCTCGCCTGGAGGGGACAACCTCCTGGATTTTCTCGAGTTGCGGCAGGTGCTCTCGACTTACGACGGGGACCTCAGGGACACCCTCTGGTGGCCTCAGGAAAGGCCAGTCCCCATGCGAGTTGCTCGGGAGCCTTTCGGCATTTCCTCTCCCGTCCATGCCGGGGCCTAAGACCTTGTATGGAGTTGGTGCCGGAAGCTGAGGATTCCTCTCCAGTGCTGACATGGATCCTTGGGGTACTTCTGGAGTCTCCGCAGGGGAGTCAGTCCTCGTCTCCGAGTGGGGGCATGCACGTGCGATTTCCTCCCGAGCTGTAGTCAGCAGTGTCACGCTTCCCTTCGCGTGAATCAAGGGATCTGTGGCTTTCCCTCGAGGCTTTCCCACGAGGATTTCTCACGAGGCTTTCCCACGAGGCTTTCCCACAGGGCTGTCCCACGTGCCACCGTGGTGTGAGTCAATCCTCGGCTTGAAGTCGAGGCTAGTGCAGGGAAAACAGGTTTCCCTTGGAATGGACTGAGACATCTGGGGGACTCTGGGAATGTGGCACGACCCTGGAGTTCCTCTCGCCTTTCCTGTGGAGAGCGGCCTCCTCTTGAGATGCGA
>NW_017212081.1:0-16994 GCF_001704415.2 Capra hircus
CCTAAGACCTAGTGTGGAGTTGTTGCCAGAACCTGAGGATTCCTCTCCAGTGCTGACATGGATCTTGGGTACTTCTGGAGTCTCCCCAGGGGAGCCAGTCCTCGTCTCGAGTTGGGGCATGCACGTGCGATTTCCTCCCAAGCTGTAGCAGCAGTATCACGCTTCCCTTCGCGTGGATCAAGGGGATCTGTGGCTTTCCTGAGGCTTTCACAGGAGGCTTTCCACGAAGTTTCCCACAGGGCTGTCCCACGTGCCACCGTGGTGTGAGTCGATCCTCGCTTTGAAAGTCGATGCAGTGCAGGGAAAACAGGTTTCCCTGAATGGACTGAGACATCTCGGGAACTCTGGAATGGTGGCAGGACCTGGAGTTCTCTCGCCTTTCCTGTGGAGAACGCCTCCTCTTGAGATGCGACGGAAACGCCGGAATTCTTTCCCCACCACGCAGGGAAAGGATCCCTCCTCTCGATCTTGGAGGCGGAAACGGGGCTCCTCTGGATGTGGCGGGACTCTCGTGCTTCTCTCGAGTGGAGACTGGTTTGTCGGGGAACTTCTTGAGTTGCAACAAGGGTGTGAAGGACCCTTTGTAAGTTCCAAGTTGTCAGATGTGATTACCTCCAGACGCCTCAGCGGAAATGGGCCTCATCTCCCTGGAGGGGAGAACCTCCTGGATTTTCTCGAGTTGCGGCAGGTGCTCTCCACTTACGACGGGGACCTCAGGGACCCGCCCTGGTTGCCTCAGGAAAGGTCAGTCCCCATGCAGTTGCTCGGGGGCCTCTCGGATTCCTCTCCCGTCGATGCCGGGGCCTTAGACCTTGTGTGGAGTCGGTGCCAGATCCTGAGGATTCCTCTCCAGTGCTGACATGGATCTTGGGGTACTTCTGGAGTCTCCCCAGGGAAGTCAGTCCTCGTCTCGAGTGGGGGCATGCACCTGCGCTTTCCTCCCGAGCTGTAGCAGCAGTGTCACGCTTCCCTTCTCGTGGATCAAGGGATCTGTGGCTTTCCCTTGAGGCTTTCCCTGGAGGCTTTCCCAGAATGTTTTCCCACAGGGCTGTCCCACGTGCCACCGTGGTGTGAGTCGATCCTCGGCTTGAAAGTCGAGGCAGTGCAGGGAAAACAGGTTTCCCTGGAATGGACTGAGACATCTGGGGGACTCTGGGAATGGTGGCACGACCCTGGAGTTCCTCTCGCCTTTCCTGTGGAGAGCGCCTCCTCTTGAGATGCGACGGCAACGCGGGGAATTCTTTCCACACGACGCAGGGAAAGGATCCCTCCTCTCGAGCTAGGAGGCGGAAACGGGACTCCTCTGGATGTGGGCGGGACTCACGCGCTTCCTATTGAGTGGAGACGGGTATATCGCGGAACTTCTTGAGTTGCAGCAAGGGTGTGAAGGACCCTTTGGAAGTTCCAGAGGTTAGGTGTGATTAGCCTCCAGAGGCCTCAGCGCAAATGAGCCTCATCTCTCCTGGAGGGGAGAACCTCCTGGATTTTCTCGAGTTCCGGCAGGTGCTCTCGACTTACGACGGGGACCTCAGGGACCCGCTCTGGTGGCCTCAGGAAAGCCCAGTCCCATGCGAGTTGCTCGGGGGCCTCTCGGGATTCCTGTCCCGTCGATGCCGGGGGCCTAAGACGATGTGTGGAGTCGGTGCCGGAACCTGAGGATTCCTCTCCAGTGCTGACATGGATCTTGGGGTACTTCGGGAGTCTCCCCAGGGGAGTCAGTCCTCATTCGAGTGGGGGCATTGAAGAGCGCTTTCCTTCCGAGCTGTAGCAGCAGTGTCATTCTCCCCGTCGAGTGGATCAAGGGATCAGTGGCTTTCCCTCGAGGCTTTCCCATGAGGCTTTCTCACGAGGCTTTCCCACAGGGCTGTCCCACGTGCCACCGTGGTGTGAGTCGATCCTCGGCTTGAAAGTCGAGGCAGTGCAGGGAAAACAGGTTTCCCTGGAATGGACTGAGATATCTGGGGTACTCTGGGAATGGTGGCACGACCCTGGAGTTCCTCTCACCTTTCCTGTTGAGAGCGCCTCCTCTTGAGTTGTGACGGGAAGACCGGGAATTCTTTCCCGACCACGCAGGGAAAGGATACCTCCTCTCTAGCTGTGAGGCGGAAACGGGGTTCCTCTGGATGTGGGCGGGACTCTCGTGCTTCCTCTCGAGTGGAGACAGGTATGTCGGGGAACTTCTTGAGTTGCAGCAAGGGTGTGAAGAACCCTATGGAAGTTCCAGAGGTTTAGGTGTGATTAGCCTCGAGACGCCTCAGCGGAAATGGGCCTCATCTCGCCTGGAGGGGAGAACCTCCTGGATTTTCTCGAGTTGCGGCAGGTGCTCTCGACTTAGGACAGGGTCCTCAGGGACCCGCTCTGGAGGCCTCAGGAAAGGCCAGTCCCCACGCGAGTTGCTTGGCGTCTTCTGGGGATTCCTCTCCCGTCGATGCTGGTGCCTAAGACCTAGTGTGGAGTTGTTGCCAGAACCTGAGGATTCCTCTCCAGTGCTGACATGGATCTTGGGGTACTTCTGGAGTCTCCCCAGGGGAGCCAGTCCTCGTCTCGAGTTGGGGCATGCACGTGCGATTTCCTCCCAAGCTGTAGCAGCAGTATCACGCTTCCCTTCGCGTGGATCAAGGGATCTGTGGCTTTCCCTTGAGGCTTTCACAGGAGGCTTTCCCACGAAGTTTTCCCACAGGGCTGTCCCACGTGCCACCGTGGTGTGAGTCGATCCTCGGCTTGAAAGTCGATGCAGTGCAGGGAAAACAGGTTTCCCTGGAATGGACTGAGACATCTGGGGGACTCTGGGAATGGTGGCACGACCCTGGAGTTCCTCTCGCCTTTCCTGTGGAGAGCGCCTCCTCTTGAGATGCGACGGCAACGCGGGGAATTCTTTCCACACGACGCAGGGAAAGGATCCCTCCTCTCGAGCTAGGAGGCGGAAACGGGACTCCTCTGGATGTGGGCGGGACTCACGCGCTTCCTATTGAGTGGAGACGGGTATATCGCGGAACTTCTTGAGTTGCAGCAAGGGTGTGAAGGACCCTTTGGAAGTTCCAGAGGTTAGGTGTGATTAGCCTCCAGAGGCCTCAGCGCAAATGAGCCTCATCTCTCCTGGAGGGGAGAACCTCCTGGATTTTCTCGAGTTCCGGCAGGTGCTCTCGACTTACGACGGGGACCTCAGGGACCCGCTCTGGTGGCCTCAGGAAAGCCCAGTCCCCATGCGAGTTGCTCGGGGGCCTCTCGCGATTCCTGTCCCGTCGATGCCGGGGCCTAAGACGATGTGTGGAGTCGGTGCCGGAACCTGAGGATTCCTCTCCAGTGCTGACATGGATCTTGGGGTACTTCGGGAGTCTCCCCAGGGGAGTCAGTCCTCATTCGAGTGGGGGCATTGAAGAGCGCTTTCCTTCCGAGCTGTAGCAGCAGTGTCATTCTCCCCGTCGAGTGGATCAAGGGATCAGTGGCTTTCCCTCGAGGCTTTCCCATGAGGCTTTCTCACGAGGCTTTCCCACAGGGCTGTCCCACGTGCCACCGTGGTGTGAGTCGATCCTCGGCTTGAAAGTCGAGGCAGTGCAGGGAAAACAGGTTTCCCTGGAATGGACTGAGATATCTGGGGTACTCTGGGAATGGTGGCACGACCCTGGAGTTCCTCTCACCTTTCCTGTTGAGAGCGCCTCCTCTTGAGTTGTGACGGGAAGACCGGGAATTCTTTCCCGACCACGCAGGGAAAGGATACCTCCTCTCTAGCTGTGAGGCGGAAACGGGGTTCCTCTGGATGTGGGCGGGACTCTCGTGCTTCCTCTCGAGTGGAGACAGGTATGTCGGGGAACTTCTTGAGTTGCAGCAAGGGTGTGAAGAACCCTATGGAAGTTCCAGAGGTTTAGGTGTGATTAGCCTCGAGACGCCTCAGCGGAAATGGGCCTCATCTCGCCTGGAGGGGAGAACCTCCTGGATTTTCTCGAGTTGCGGCAGGTGCTCTCGACTTAGGACAGGGTCCTCAGGGACCCGCTCTGGAGGCCTCAGGAAAGGCCAGTCCCCACGCGAGTTGCTCGGAGGCCTCTCGGGATTCCTCTCCCGTCGATGCCGGGGCCTAAGACCTTGTGTGGAGTGGGTGCCAGAACCTGAGGATTCCTCTCCAGTGCTGACATGGATCTTGGGGTACCTCTGCAGTCTCCACAGGGGAGTCAGTCCTCGTCTCGAGTGGGGGCATGCAAGTGCGATTTCCTCCCAAGCTGTAGCAGCAGTGTCACGCTTTCCTTCGCGTGGATCAAGGGATCTGTGGCTTTCCGTCGAGGCTTTCCCACGAGGCTTTACCTCAGGGCTGTACTGCAGGGCTGTCCCACGTGCCACCGTGGTGTGTGTCGATCCTCGGCTTGAAAGTCGAGGCAGTGCAGGGAAAACAGGTTTCCCTGGAATGGACTGAGACATCTGGGGGACTCTGGGAATGGTGGCACGACCCTGAAGTTCCTCTCGCCTTTCCTTTGGAGAGCGCCTCCTCTTGAGATGCGACGGGAACACCGGGAATTCTTTCCCGACCACGAAGGGAAAGGATCCCTCCTCTCGAGCTAGGAGGCGGAAACGGGGCTCCTCTGGATGTGGGCGGGACTCTCGAGCTTCCTCTCGAGTGGAGACGGGTATATCGGGGAAATTCTTGAGTTGCAGAAAGGGTTGAAGGACCCTTTGGAAGTTCCAGAGGTTAGGTGTGATTAGCCTCGAGACGCCTCAGCAGAAATGGGCGTCATCTCGCCTGGAGGGGAGAACCTCCTGGAATTTCTTGAGTTGCGGCAGGTGCTCTCGACTTACGTCGGGGACCTCAGGGACCCGCTCTGGTGGCCTCAGGAAAGGCCAGTCCACATGCGAGTTGCTCGGGGGCCTCTCGGGATTCCTCTCCCGTCGATGCCGGTGCCTAAGACCTAGTGTGAAGTCGGTGCCGAAACGTGAGGATTCCTCTCCAGTGCTGACATGGATCTTGGGGTACTTCTGGAGTCTCCCCAGGGGAGTCAGTCCTCGTCTCGAGTGGGGGCATGCACGTGCTCTTTCCTCCCGAGCTGTAGCAGCAGTGTCGCGCTTCCCTTCGCGTGGATCAAGGGATCTGTGGCATTCCCTCGAGGCATTCCCACGAGGCTTCCCACGAGGCTTTCCCACAGGGCTGTCCCACGTACCACCGTGGTGTGAGTCGATCCTCGGCTTGAAAGTCGAGGCAGTGCAGGGTAAAAAGGTTTCCCTGGAATGGACTGAGATATCTGGGGTACTCGGGGAATGGTTGCACGACCCTGGAGTTCGTCTCGCCTTTCCTGTGGAGAGCGCCTCCTCTTGAGATGCGACGGGAACACCGGGAATTCTTTCCCGACCACGCAGGGAAAGGATCCCTAGGCTCGAGCTAGGAGTCGGAAACGGGGCTCCTCTGGATGTGGGCGGGACTCTCGTGCTTCCTCTCGAGTGCAGACGGGTATGTCGGGGAACTTTTTGAGTTGCAGCAAGGGTGTGAAGGACCCTTTGGAAGTTCCAGAGTTTAGGTTTGATTAGCCTCGAGACGCCTCAGCGGAAATGGGCCTCATCTCGCTTGGAGGGGAGAACCTCCTCGATTTTCTCGAGTTGCGGCTGGTGCTCTCGACTTACGATGGGGACCTCAGGGACCCGCCATGCTGGTATCAGGAAAGGCCAGTCCCCATGCGAGTTGCTTGGCGTCTTCTGGGGATTCCTCTCCCGTCGATGCTGGTGCCTAAGACCTAGTGTGGAGTTGTTGCCAGAACCTGAGGATTCCTCTCCAGTGCTGACATGGATCTTGGGGTACTTCTGGAGTCTCCCCAGGGGAGCCAGTCCTCGTCTCGAGTTGGGGCATGCACGTGCGATTTCCTCCCAAGCTGTAGCAGCAGTATCACGCTTCCCTTCGCGTGGATCAAGGGATCTGTGGCTTTCCCTTGAGGCTTTCACAGGAGGCTTTCCCACGAAGTTTTCCCACAGGGCTGTCCCACGTGCCACCGTGGTGTGAGTCGATCCTCGGCTTGAAAGTCGAGGCAGTGCAGGGAAAACAGGTTTCCCTGGAATGGACTGAGACATCTGGGGGACTCTGGGAATGGTGGCACGACCCTGGAGTTCCTCTCGCCTTTCCTGTGGAGAGCGCCTCCTCTTGAGATGCGACGGCAACGCGGGGAATTCTTTCCACACGACGCAGGGAAAGGATCCCTCCTCTCGAGCTAGGAGGCGGAAACGGGACTCCTCTGGATGTGGGCGGGACTCACGCGCTTCCTATTGAGTGGAGACGGGTATATCGCGGAACTTCTTGAGTTGCAGCAAGGGTGTGAAGGACCCTTTGGAAGTTCCAGAGGTTAGGTGTGATTAGCCTCCAGAGGCCTCAGCGCAAATGAGCCTCATCTCTCCTGGAGGGGAGAACCTCCTGGATTTTCTCGAGTTCCGGCAGGTGCTCTCGACTTACGACGGGGACCTCAGGGACCCGCTCTGGTGGCCTCAGGAAAGCCCAGTCCCCATGCGAGTTGCTCGGGGGCCTCTCGGGATTCCTGTCCCGTCGATGCCGGGGCCTAAGACGATGTGTGGAGTCGGTGCCGGAACCTGAGGATTCCTCTCCAGTGCTGACATGGATCTTGGGGTACTTCGGGAGTCTCCCCAGGGGAGTCAGTCCTCATTCGAGTGGGGGCATTGAAGAGCGCTTTCCTTCCGAGCTGTAGCAGCAGTGTCATTCTCCCCGTCGAGTGGATCAAGGGATCAGTGGCTTTCCCTCGAGGCTTTCCCATGAGGCTTTCTCACGAGGCTTTCCCACAGGGCTGTCCCACGTGCCACCGTGGTGTGAGTCGATCCTCGGCTTGAAAGTCGAGGCAGTGCAGGGAAAACAGGTTTCCCTGGAATGGACTGAGATATCTGGGGTACTCTGGGAATGGTGGCACGACCCTGGAGTTCCTCTCACCTTTCCTGTTGAGAGCGCCTCCTCTTGAGTTGTGACGGGAAGACCGGGAATTCTTTCCCGACCACGCAGGGAAAGGATACCTCCTCTCTAGCTGTGAGGCGGAAACGGGGTTCCTCTGGATGTGGGCGGGACTCTCGTGCTTCCTCTCGAGTGGAGACAGGTATGTCGGGGAACTTCTTGAGTTGCAGCAAGGGTGTGAAGAACCCTATGGAAGTTCCAGAGGTTTAGGTGTGATTAGCCTCGAGACGCCTCAGCGGAAATGGGCCTCATCTCGCCTGGAGGGGAGAACCTCCTGGATTTTCTCGAGTTGCGGCAGGTGCTCTCGACTTAGGACAGGGTCCTCAGGGACCCGCTCTGGAGGCCTCAGGAAAGGCCAGTCCCCACGCGAGTTGCTCGGAGGCCTCTCGGGATTCCTCTCCCGTCGATGCCGGGGCCTAAGACCTTGTGTGGAGTGGGTGCCAGAACCTGAGGATTCCTCTCCAGTGCTGACATGGATCTTGGGGTACCTCTGCAGTCTCCACAGGGGAGTCAGTCCTCGTCTCGAGTGGGGGCATGCAAGTGCGATTTCCTCCCAAGCTGTAGCAGCAGTGTCACGCTTTCCTTCGCGTGGATCAAGGGATCTGTGGCTTTCCGTCGAGGCTTTCCCACGAGGCTTTACCTCAGGGCTGTACTGCAGGGCTGTCCCACGTGCCACCGTGGTGTGTGTCGATCCTCGGCTTGAAAGTCGAGGCAGTGCAGGGAAAACAGGTTTCCCTGGAATGGACTGAGACATCTGGGGGACTCTGGGAATGGTGGCACGACCCTGAAGTTCCTCTCGCCTTTCCTTTGGAGAGCGCCTCCTCTTGAGATGCGACGGGAACACCGGGAATTCTTTCCCGACCACGAAGGGAAAGGATCCCTCCTCTCGAGCTAGGAGGCGGAAACGGGGCTCCTCTGGATGTGGGCGGGACTCTCGAGCTTCCTCTCGAGTGGAGACGGGTATATCGGGGAAATTCTTGAGTTGCAGAAAGGGTTGAAGGACCCTTTGGAAGTTCCAGAGGTTAGGTGTGATTAGCCTCGAGACGCCTCAGCAGAAATGGGCGTCATCTCGCCTGGAGGGGAGAACCTCCTGGAATTTCTTGAGTTGCGGCAGGTGCTCTCGACTTACGTCGGGGACCTCAGGGACCCGCTCTGGTGGCCTCAGGAAAGGCCAGTCCACATGCGAGTTGCTCGGGGGCCTCTCGGGATTCCTCTCCCGTCGATGCCGGTGCCTAAGACCTAGTGTGAAGTCGGTGCCGAAACGTGAGGATTCCTCTCCAGTGCTGACATGGATCTTGGGGTACTTCTGGAGTCTCCCCAGGGGAGTCAGTCCTCGTCTCGAGTGGGGGCATGCACGTGCTCTTTCCTCCCGAGCTGTAGCAGCAGTGTCGCGCTTCCCTTCGCGTGGATCAAGGGATCTGTGGCATTCCCTCGAGGCATTCCCACGAGGCTTCCCACGAGGCTTTCCCACAGGGCTGTCCCACGTACCACCGTGGTGTGAGTCGATCCTCGGCTTGAAAGTCGAGGCAGTGCAGGGTAAAAAGGTTTCCCTGGAATGGACTGAGATATCTGGGGTACTCGGGGAATGGTTGCACGACCCTGGAGTTCGTCTCGCCTTTCCTGTGGAGAGCGCCTCCTCTTGAGATGCGACGGGAACACCGGGAATTCTTTCCCGACCACGCAGGGAAAGGATCCCTAGGCTCGAGCTAGGAGTCGGAAACGGGGCTCCTCTGGATGTGGGCGGGACTCTCGTGCTTCCTCTCGAGTGCAGACGGGTATGTCGGGGAACTTTTTGAGTTGCAGCAAGGGTGTGAAGGACCCTTTGGAAGTTCCAGAGTTTAGGTTTGATTAGCCTCGAGACGCCTCAGCGGAAATGGGCCTCATCTCGCTTGGAGGGGAGAACCTCCTCGATTTTCTCGAGTTGCGGCTGGTGCTCTCGACTTACGATGGGGACCTCAGGGACCCGCCATGCTGGTATCAGGAAAGGCCAGTCCCCATGCGAGTTGCTTGGCGTCTTCTGGGGATTCCTCTCCCGTCGATGCTGGTGCCTAAGACCTAGTGTGGAGTTGTTGCCAGAACCTGAGGATTCCTCTCCAGTGCTGACATGGATCTTGGGGTACTTCTGGAGTCTCCCCAGGGGAGCCAGTCCTCGTCTCGAGTTGGGGCATGCACGTGCGATTTCCTCCCAAGCTGTAGCAGCAGTATCACGCTTCCCTTCGCGTGGATCAAGGGATCTGTGGCTTTCCCTTGAGGCTTTCACAGGAGGCTTTCCCACGAAGTTTTCCCACAGGGCTGTCCCACGTGCCACCGTGGTGTGAGTCGATCCTCGGCTTGAAAGTCGAGGCAGTGCAGGGAAAACAGGTTTCCCTGGAATGGACTGAGACATCTGGGGGACTCTGGGAATGGTGGCACGACCCTGGAGTTCCTCTCGCCTTTCCTGTGGAGAGCGCCTCCTCTTGAGATGCGACGGCAACGCGGGGAATTCTTTCCACACGACGCAGGGAAAGGATCCCTCCTCTCGAGCTAGGAGGCGGAAACGGGACTCCTCTGGATGTGGGCGGGACTCACGCGCTTCCTATTGAGTGGAGACGGGTATATCGCGGAACTTCTTGAGTTGCAGCAAGGGTGTGAAGGACCCTTTGGAAGTTCCAGAGGTTAGGTGTGATTAGCCTCCAGAGGCCTCAGCGCAAATGAGCCTCATCTCTCCTGGAGGGGAGAACCTCCTGGATTTTCTCGAGTTCCGGCAGGTGCTCTCGACTTACGACGGGGACCTCAGGGACCCGCTCTGGTGGCCTCAGGAAAGCCCAGTCCCCATGCGAGTTGCTCGGGGGCCTCTCGGGATTCCTGTCCCGTCGATGCCGGGGCCTAAGACGATGTGTGGAGTCGGTGCCGGAACCTGAGGATTCCTCTCCAGTGCTGACATGGATCTTGGGGTACTTCGGGAGTCTCCCCAGGGGAGTCAGTCCTCATTCGAGTGGGGGCATTGAAGAGCGCTTTCCTTCCGAGCTGTAGCAGCAGTGTCATTCTCCCCGTCGAGTGGATCAAGGGATCAGTGGCTTTCCCTCGAGGCTTTCCCATGAGGCTTTCTCACGAGGCTTTCCCACAGGGCTGTCCCACGTGCCACCGTGGTGTGAGTCGATCCTCGGCTTGAAAGTCGAGGCAGTGCAGGGAAAACAGGTTTCCCTGGAATGGACTGAGATATCTGGGGTACTCTGGGAATGGTGGCACGACCCTGGAGTTCCTCTCACCTTTCCTGTTGAGAGCGCCTCCTCTTGAGTTGTGACGGGAAGACCGGGAATTCTTTCCCGACCACGCAGGGAAAGGATACCTCCTCTCTAGCTGTGAGGCGGAAACGGGGTTCCTCTGGATGTGGGCGGGACTCTCGTGCTTCCTCTCGAGTGGAGACAGGTATGTCGGGGAACTTCTTGAGTTGCAGCAAGGGTGTGAAGAACCCTATGGAAGTTCCAGAGGTTTAGGTGTGATTAGCCTCGAGACGCCTCAGCGGAAATGGGCCTCATCTCGCCTGGAGGGGAGAACCTCCTGGATTTTCTCGAGTTGCGGCAGGTGCTCTCGACTTAGGACAGGGTCCTCAGGGACCCGCTCTGGAGGCCTCAGGAAAGGCCAGTCCCCACGCGAGTTGCTCGGAGGCCTCTCGGGATTCCTCTCCCGTCGATGCCGGGGCCTAAGACCTTGTGTGGAGTGGGTGCCAGAACCTGAGGATTCCTCTCCAGTGCTGACATGGATCTTGGGGTACCTCTGCAGTCTCCACAGGGGAGTCAGTCCTCGTCTCGAGTGGGGGCATGCAAGTGCGATTTCCTCCCAAGCTGTAGCAGCAGTGTCACGCTTTCCTTCGCGTGGATCAAGGGATCTGTGGCTTTCCGTCGAGGCTTTCCCACGAGGCTTTACCTCAGGGCTGTACTGCAGGGCTGTCCCACGTGCCACCGTGGTGTGTGTCGATCCTCGGCTTGAAAGTCGAGGCAGTGCAGGGAAAACAGGTTTCCCTGGAATGGACTGAGACATCTGGGGGACTCTGGGAATGGTGGCACGACCCTGAAGTTCCTCTCGCCTTTCCTTTGGAGAGCGCCTCCTCTTGAGATGCGACGGGAACACCGGGAATTCTTTCCCGACCACGAAGGGAAAGGATCCCTCCTCTCGAGCTAGGAGGCGGAAACGGGGCTCCTCTGGATGTGGGCGGGACTCTCGAGCTTCCTCTCGAGTGGAGACGGGTATATCGGGGAAATTCTTGAGTTGCAGAAAGGGTTGAAGGACCCTTTGGAAGTTCCAGAGGTTAGGTGTGATTAGCCTCGAGACGCCTCAGCAGAAATGGGCGTCATCTCGCCTGGAGGGGAGAACCTCCTGGAATTTCTTGAGTTGCGGCAGGTGCTCTCGACTTACGTCGGGGACCTCAGGGACCCGCTCTGGTGGCCTCAGGAAAGGCCAGTCCACATGCGAGTTGCTCGGGGGCCTCTTGGGATTCCTCTCCCGTCGATGCCGGTGCCTAAGACCTAGTGTGAAGTCGGTGCCGAAACGTGAGGATTCCTCTCCAGTGCTGACATGGATCTTGGGGTACTTCTGGAGTCTCCCCAGGGGAGTCAGTCCTCGTCTCGAGTGGGGGCATGCACGTGCTCTTTCCTCCCGAGCTGTAGCAGCAGTGTCGCGCTTCCCTTCGCGTGGATCAAGGGATCTGTGGCATTCCCTCGAGGCATTCCCACGAGGCTTCCCACGAGGCTTTCCCACAGGGCTGTCCCACGTACCACCGTGGTGTGAGTCGATCCTCGGCTTGAAAGTCGAGGCAGTGCAGGGTAAAAAGGTTTCCCTGGAATGGACTGAGATATCTGGGGTACTCGGGGAATGGTTGCACGACCCTGGAGTTCGTCTCGCCTTTCCTGTGGAGAGCGCCTCCTCTTGAGATGCGACGGGAACACCGGGAATTCTTTCCCGACCACGCAGGGAAAGGATCCCTAGGCTCGAGCTAGGAGTCGGAAACGGGGCTCCTCTGGATGTGGGCGGGACTCTCGTGCTTCCTCTCGAGTGCAGACGGGTATGTCGGGGAACTTTTTGAGTTGCAGCAAGGGTGTGAAGGACCCTTTGGAAGTTCCAGAGTTTAGGTTTGATTAGCCTCGAGACGCCTCAGCGGAAATGGGCCTCATCTCGCTTGGAGGGGAGAACCTCCTCGATTTTCTCGAGTTGCGGCTGGTGCTCTCGACTTACGATGGGGACCTCAGGGACCCGCCATGCTGGTATCAGGAAAGGCCAGTCCCCATGCGAGTTGCTTGGCGTCTTCTGGGGATTCCTCTCCCGTCGATGCTGGTGCCTAAGACCTAGTGTGGAGTTGTTGCCAGAACCTGAGGATTCCTCTCCAGTGCTGACATGGATCTTGGGGTACTTCTGGAGTCTCCCCAGGGGAGCCAGTCCTCGTCTCGAGTTGGGGCATGCACGTGCGATTTCCTCCCAAGCTGTAGCAGCAGTATCACGCTTCCCTTCGCGTGGATCAAGGGATCTGTGGCTTTCCCTTGAGGCTTTCACAGGAGGCTTTCCCACGAAGTTTTCCCACAGGGCTGTCCCACGTGCCACCGTGGTGTGAGTCGATCCTCGGCTTGAAAGTCGATGCAGTGCAGGGAAAACAGGTTTCCCTGGAATGGACTGAGACATCTGGGGGACTCTGGGAATGGTGGCACGACCCTGGAGTTCCTCTCGCCTTTCCTGTGGAGAGCGCCTCCTCTTGAGATGCGACGGCAACGCGGGGAATTCTTTCCACACGACGCAGGGAAAGGATCCCTCCTCTCGAGCTAGGAGGCGGAAACGGGACTCCTCTGGATGTGGGCGGGACTCACGCGCTTCCTATTGAGTGGAGACGGGTATATCGCGGAACTTCTTGAGTTGCAGCAAGGGTGTGAAGGACCCTTTGGAAGTTCCAGAGGTTAGGTGTGATTAGCCTCCAGAGGCCTCAGCGCAAATGAGCCTCATCTCTCCTGGAGGGGAGAACCTCCTGGATTTTCTCGAGTTCCGGCAGGTGCTCTCGACTTACGACGGGGACCTCAGGGACCCGCTCTGGTGGCCTCAGGAAAGCCCAGTCCCCATGCGAGTTGCTCGGGGGCCTCTCGCGATTCCTGTCCCGTCGATGCCGGGGCCTAAGACGATGTGTGGAGTCGGTGCCGGAACCTGAGGATTCCTCTCCAGTGCTGACATGGATCTTGGGGTACTTCGGGAGTCTCCCCAGGGGAGTCAGTCCTCATTCGAGTGGGGGCATTGAAGAGCGCTTTCCTTCCGAGCTGTAGCAGCAGTGTCATTCTCCCCGTCGAGTGGATCAAGGGATCAGTGGCTTTCCCTCGAGGCTTTCCCATGAGGCTTTCTCACGAGGCTTTCCCACAGGGCTGTCCCACGTGCCACCGTGGTGTGAGTCGATCCTCGGCTTGAAAGTCGAGGCAGTGCAGGGAAAACAGGTTTCCCTGGAATGGACTGAGATATCTGGGGTACTCTGGGAATGGTGGCACGACCCTGGAGTTCCTCTCACCTTTCCTGTTGAGAGCGCCTCCTCTTGAGTTGTGACGGGAAGACCGGGAATTCTTTCCCGACCACGCAGGGAAAGGATACCTCCTCTCTAGCTGTGAGGCGGAAACGGGGTTCCTCTGGATGTGGGCGGGACTCTCGTGCTTCCTCTCGAGTGGAGACAGGTATGTCGGGGAACTTCTTGAGTTGCAGCAAGGGTGTGAAGAACCCTATGGAAGTTCCAGAGGTTTAGGTGTGATTAGCCTCGAGACGCCTCAGCGGAAATGGGCCTCATCTCGCCTGGAGGGGAGAACCTCCTGGATTTTCTCGAGTTGCGGCAGGTGCTCTCGACTTAGGACAGGGTCCTCAGGGACCCGCTCTGGAGGCCTCAGGAAAGGCCAGTCCCCACGCGAGTTGCTCGGAGGCCTCTCGGGATTCCTCTCCCGTCGATGCCGGGGCCTAAGACCTTGTGTGGAGTGGGTGCCAGAACCTGAGGATTCCTCTCCAGTGCTGACATGGATCTTGGGGTACCTCTGCAGTCTCCACAGGGGAGTCAGTCCTCGTCTCGAGTGGGGGCATGCACGTGCTCTTTCCTCCCGAGCTGTAGCAGCAGTGTCGCGCTTCCCTTCGCGTGGATCAAGGGATCTGTGGCATTCCCTCGAGGCATTCCCACGAGGCTTCCCACGAGGCTTTCCCACAGGGCTGTCCCACGTACCACCGTGGTGTGAGTCGATCCTCGGCTTGAAAGTCGAGGCAGTGCAGGGTAAAAAGGTTTCCCTGGAATGGACTGAGATATCTGGGGTACTCGGGGAATGGTTGCACGACCCTGGAGTTCGTCTCGCCTTTCCTGTGGAGAGCGCCTCCTCTTGAGATGCGACGGGAACACCGGGAATTCTTTCCCGACCACGCAGGGAAAGGATCCCTAGGCTCGAGCTAGGAGTCGGAAACGGGGCTCCTCTGGATGTGGGCGGGACTCTCGTGCTTCCTCTCGAGTGCAGACGGGTATGTCGGGGAACTTTTTGAGTTGCAGCAAGGGTGTGAAGGACCCTTTGGAAGTTCCAGAGTTTAGGTTTGATTAGCCTCGAGACGCCTCAGCGGAAATGGGCCTCATCTCGCTTGGAGGGGAGAACCTCCTCGATTTTCTCGAGTTGCGGCTGGTGCTCTCGACTTACGATGGGGACCTCAGGGACCCGCCATGCTGGTATCAGGAAAGGCCAGTCCCCATGCGAGTTGCTTGGCGTCTTCTGGGGATTCCTCTCCCGTCGATGCTGGTGCCTAAGACCTAGTGTGGAGTTGTTGCCAGAACCTGAGGATTCCTCTCCAGTGCTGACATGGATCTTGGGGTACTTCTGGAGTCTCCCCAGGGGAGCCAGTCCTCGTCTCGAGTTGGGGCATGCACGTGCGATTTCCTCCCAAGCTGTAGCAGCAGTATCACGCTTCCCTTCGCGTGGATCAAGGGATCTGTGGCTTTCCCTTGAGGCTTTCACAGGAGGCTTTCCCACGAAGTTTTCCCACAGGGCTGTCCCACGTGCCACCGTGGTGTGAGTCGATCCTCGGCTTGAAAGTCGATGCAGTGCAGGGAAAACAGGTTTCCCTGGAATGGACTGAGACATCTGGGGGACTCTGGGAATGGTGGCACAACCAAGGAGTTCCTCTCGACTTTCCTGTGGAGAGCGCATCCTCTTGAGAAGCGACGGGAACGCGGGGAATTCTTTCCCGACCACGCAGGGAAAGGATCCCTCCTCTCGAGCTAGGAGGCGGAAACTGGGCTCCTCTGGATGTGGGCGGAACTCTCGAGCTTCCTCTCGAGTGGAGACGGGTATGTCGGGGAACTTCTTGAGTTGCAGCAAGGGTTGAAGGACCCTTTGGAAGTTCCCGAGGTTAGGTGTGATTAGCCTCGAGACGACTCAGCGGAAATGGGCCTCATCTCGCCTGGAGGAGAGAACCTCCTGGATTTTCTCGAGTTGCGGCAGGTGCTCTCGACTTACGACGGGGACCTCAGGGACCCGCTCTGCTGGCCTCAGGAAAGGCCAGTCCCCATGCGAGTTGCTAGGGGGCCTCACGGGATTCCAATCCCGTCGATGCCAGGGCCTAAGACCTTGCTTGGAGTCGGTGCCGGAACCTGAGGTTTCCTTTCCAGTGCTGACATGGATCTTGGGGTACTTCTGGAGTCTCCCCAGCGGAGTCAGTCCTCGTCTCGAGTGGGGGGATGCACGTGCGCTTTCATCCCTATTTGTAGCAGCAGTGTTGCGCTTCCCTTCGCGTCAATCAATGGTTCTGTGGCTTTTCCTCGAGGCTTTCCCACGAGGCTTTCCCACAGGGCTGTCCCACGTGCCACCGTGGTGTGAGTCGATCCTCGGCTTGAAAGTGGAGGCAGTGAAGGGAAAACAGGTTTCCCAAGAATGGACTGAGACATCTCGGGAACTCTGGGAATGGTGGCAGGACCCTGGAGTTCCTCTCGCCTTTCCTGTGGAGAACGCCTCCTCTTGAGATGCGACGGAAACGCCGGGAATTCTTTCCCCACCACGCAGGGAAAGGATCCCTCCTCTCGATCTTGGAGGCGGAAACGGGGCTCCTCTGGATGTGGGCGGGACTCTCGTGCTTCCTCTCGAGTGGAGACTGGTTTGTCGGGGAACTTCTTGAGTTGCAACAAGGGTGTGAAGGACCCTTTGGAAGTTCCAGTTGTCAGATGTGATTAGCCTCCAGACGCCTCAGCGGAAATGGGCCTCATCTCTCCTGGAGGGGAGAACCTCCTGGATTTTCTCGAGTTGCGGCAGGTGCTCTCCACTTACGACGGGGACCTCAGGGACCCGCCCTGGTTGCCTCAGGAAAGGTCAGTCCCCATGCAGTTGCTCGGGGGCCTCTCGGGATTCCTCTCCCGTCGATGCCGGGGCCTTAGACCTTGTGTGGAGTCGGTGCCAGATCCTGAGGATTCCTCTCCAGTGCTGACATGGATCTTGGGGTACTTCTGGAGTCTCCCAGGGTAGACAGTCCTCGTCTCGAGTGGGGGCATGCACGTGCGATTTCCTCCCGAGCTGTAGCAGCAGTGTCACACTTCCCTTCGCTGTGGATCAAGGATTTGTGGCTTTTCCTCGAGGCTTTCCCAGGAGGCTTTTCCACGAGGCTTTCCTACAGGGCTGTCCCACGAGCCACCGTTGGTGTGAGTCGATCCTTGGCTTGAAAGTCGAGACAGTGCAGGGAAAACAGGTTTTCCCTGGAATGGACTGAGGCATCTGGGGGACTCTGGGAATGGTGGCACGACCCTGGAGTTCCTCTCTCCTTTCCTGTGGAGAGCGCCTCCTCTTGAGATGCGACGGGAAAGCCCGGAATTTATTTCCGATCACGCAGGGGAGGATCCTCCTCTCGAGCAGGAGGGGGAAACGGGCTCCTCTGGATGTGGGCGGGACTCGCGTGTTTCCTCTCGAGTGGAAATGGTATGTCGGGGAACTTTTTGAGTTGCAGCAAGGGTGTGAAAGACCCTTTGGAAGTTCCAGATGTTTAGATGTGATTAGCCTCAGTCGCCTCAGCGGAAATGGGCCCTCATCTCGCCTGGAGGGGAGAACGTCCTGGAGTTTTCTCTAGT
>NW_017212082.1:0-16993 GCF_001704415.2 Capra hircus
TGGAGGCGCACTTAGCTCCGTGCAAGCAGGGCTTTCCTCTTGACTGGGCTGGCTGCCTCCTCTTCCCCCGAGGAGGCTCGCTACACTGCTGGCTGTGCTCTCGCCTATCAGGCGGGCGCGCAGGGCTCCTCCAGCAGGTCTTGCCTCAGGGGCTGCTTCCCCTGAGTTGGGCTGTGGGCGGGAACCCAGACACGCAGGATAAGGCCCCAACCACCTGCACATGTCTCTGCTGGGGAGGAGAGTGCTAGGGAACCTACGTCTCTCACACACTTTCTAGGCACCCACGGAGTCAGCCTCTGGGAGTGTGGGGATGCAAAACCCAGCCAGGGGCCCTTGGAACCTGGTGCTCTCGTGCGGAGCTTTGTCTGGGCGGCCAAGGAACCGCTGAGGAGCCCTGCTGTTGCCCTTCGCTTCCCTCTGACAGAGCTTTCACTGCTGGAGCCCTTGGCAGTGTGCAACCCACCAGCCCCTAAGCCCTCCTCAAGGACGCTTGGACCTAAGTGCAAAGGCAAGGCAGGGGTAGAGCTGAAGCCAGGAAGGCGCCAGTGGCGTTTCCGAGCCTCACACAGCCTGCTCCTTCCTGGGGAGGGAGCCTTAAAGCAAGGCAAGTCTGCGCAAGGCTCGCCTATGGCAGAGCATCTTGGTGCCAGGAACTCTGCCAGATCGGGCCTCTGAACAGAGCTAGAGATCTGCCGTACTGGAGTCGCACTTAGCTTCGTGCAAGCAGGGATTTCAGCTTGACGGGGACTTGCTGCCTCCTCTTCCCCCGAGGAGGCTCGCTTCCCTGCTGGCTGTGCACTCGCCTATCAGGCGGGGCGCAGGGCTCCTCCAGCAGGTCTTGCCTCAGGGGCTGCTTCCCCTGAGTTGGGGCTGTGGGCAGGAACCCAGACACGCAGGATCAGGCCCCAAACACCTGCACATGTCTCTGCTGGGGAGGAGAGTGCTAGGGAACCTACGTCTGTCATACACTTTCTGGGCACCCAAGGAATCAGCCTCCGTGTGTGCGGGGCTGAAAACCCCAGCCAGGGCCCTGGGAGCCTGGTGCTCTCCGTGTGGCGCTGAATCTGGGCGGCCAAGCAACCGCTGGAGGAGCCCTGCAGTTGCCCTTCCCTTCCCTCTGACAGAATTCTCACTGCTGGAGCCCTTGGCAGTGTGCAACCCACCAGCCCCTAAGCTCTCCTTAAGGAGGACTGGGACCTAAGTGCAAAGGCAAGGCAGGATTGGAGCTGAGGCAAGAAAGGCGCCAGTGGCGACTCCCAGGCTCCTGCTGCCTGCTCCTTCCTGGAGAGGCAGCCTAAAAGCAAGGCAAGTCTGGGCAAGGCTAGCCCCCGGCAGAGCAGCCTCGCGCCAGGAACTCTGCCAGATCGGGGCTCTGAGCAGAGCTAGAGCTCTGCCGTACTGGAGGCGCACTTAGCTCCGTGCAAGCAGGGCTTTCAACTTGACGGGGCTGGGCTGCCTCCTCTTCCCCCGAGGAGGCTCGCTTCCCTGCTGGCTGTGCACTCGCCTATCAGGCGGGGGCGCAGGGCTCCTCCAGCAGGTCTTGCCTCAGGGGCTGCTTCCCCTGAGTTGGGGCTGTGGGCAGGAACCCAGACACGCAGGATCAGGCCCCAAACACCTGCACATGTCTCTGCTGGGGAGGAGAGTGCTAGGGAACCTACGTCTGTCATACACTTTCTGGGCACCCAAGGAATCAGCCTCCGTGTGTGCGGGGCTGAAAACCCCAGCCAGGGGCCCTGGGAGCCTGGTGCTCTCGGTGCGGCGCTGATTCTAGGCGGCCTAGAAACCGCTGGAGGAGCCCTGCAGTTGCCCTTCCCTTCCCTCTGACAGAGCTCTCACTGCTGAAGCCCTTGGCAGTGTGCAACCCACCACCCCCTAAGCCCTCCCCAACGACGCCTGGCACCTATGTGCAAAGGCAAGGCAGGATTGGAGCTGAGGCAAGGAAGGCACCAGTGGCGTCTCCCAGGCTCGCTCAGACAGCTCCTTCCTGGGGAGGGAGCCTAAAAGCAAGGCAAGTCTGGGCAAGGCGAGCCCCCGGCCGAGCAGCCTCGCGCCAGAAACTCTGCCAGATCGGGGCTCTGAGCAGAGCTAGAGCTCTGCCGTACTGGAGGCCCACTTAGCTCCGTGCAAGCAGGGCTTTCCTCTTGACTGGGCTCGGCTGCCTCCTCTTCTCCCGAGGAGGCTCGCTACACTGCTGGCTGTGCTCTCGCCTATCAGGCGGGCGCGCAGGGCTCCTCCAGCAGGTCTTGCCTCAGGGGCTGCTTCCCCTGAGTTGGGCTGTGGGCGGGAACCCAGACACGCAGGATAAGGCCCCAACCACCTGCACATGTCTCTGCTGGGGAGGAGAGTGCTAGGGAACCTACGTCTCTCACACACTTTCTAGGCACCCACGGAGTCAGCCTCTGGGAGTGTGGGGATGCAAAACCCAGCCAGGGGCCCTTGGAACCTGGTGCTCTCCGTGCGGAGCTTTGTCTGGGCGGCCAAGGAACCGCTGAAGGAGCCCTGCTGTTGCCCTTCGCTTCCCTCTGACAGAGCTTTCACTGCTGGAGCCCTTGGCAGTGTGCAACCCACCAGCCCCTAAGCCCTCCTCAAGGACGCTTGGGACCTAAGTGCAAAGGCAAGGCAGGGGTAGAGCTGAAGCCAGGAAGGCGCCAGTGGCGTTTCCGAGCCTCACACAGCCTGCTCCTTCCTGGGGAGGGAGCCTTAAAGCAAGGCAAGTCTGCGCAAGGCTCGCCTATGGCAGAGCATCTTGGTGCCAGGAACTCTGCCAGATCGGGCCTCTGAACAGAGCTAGAGATCTGCCGTACTGGAGTCGCACTTAGCTTCGTGTAAGCAGGGATTTCAGCTTGACGGGGACTTGCTGCCTCCTCTTCCCCCGAGGAGGCTCGCTTCCCTGCTGGCTGTGCACTCGCCTATCAGGCGGGGCGCAGGGCTCCTCCAGCAGGTCTTGCCTCAGGGGCTGCTTCCCCTGAGTTGGGGCTGTGGGCAGGAACCCAGACACGCAGGATCAGGCCCCAAACACCTGCACATGTCTCTGCTGGGGAGGAGAGTGCTAGGGAACCTACGTCTGTCATACACTTTCTGGGCACCCAAGGAATCAGCCTCCGTGTGTGCGGGGCTGAAAACCCCAGCCAGGGGCCCTGGGAGCCTGGTGCTCTCCGTGTGGCGCTGAATCTGGGCGGCCAAGCAACCGCTGGAGGAGCCCTGCAGTTGCCCTTCCCTTCCCTCTGACAGAATTCTCACTGCTGGAGCCCTTGGCAGTGTGCAACCCACCAGCCCCTAAGCTCTCCTTAAGGAGGACTGGGACCTAAGTGCAAAGGCAAGGCAGGATTGGAGCTGAGGCAAGAAAGGCGCCAGTGGCGACTCCCAGGCTCCTGCTGCCTGCTCCTTCCTGGAGAGGCAGCCTAAAAGCAAGGCAAGTCTGGGCAAGGCTAGCCCCCGGCAGAGCAGCCTCGCGCCAGGAACTCTGCCAGATCGGGGCTCTGAGCAGAGCTAGAGCTCTGCCGTACTGGAGGCGCACTTAGCTCCGTGCAAGCAGGGCTTTCAACTTGACGGGGCTGGGCTGCCTCCTCTTCCCCCGAGGAGGCTCGCTTCCCTGCTGGCTGTGCACTCGCCTATCAGGCGGGGCGCAGGGCTCCTCCAGCAGGTCTTGCCTCAGGGGCTGCTTCCCCTGAGTTGGGGCTGTGGGCAGGAACCCAGACACGCAGGATCAGGCCCCAACACCTGCACATGTCTCTGCTGGGGAGGAGAGTGCTAGGGAACCTACGTCTGTCATACACTTTCTGGGCACCCAAGGAATCAGCCTCCGTGTGTGCGGGGCTGAAAACCCCAGCCAGGGGCCCTGGGAGCCTGGTGCTCTCGGTGCGGCGCTGATTCTAGGCGGCCTAGAAACCGCTGGAGGAGCCCTGCAGTTGCCCTTCCCTTCCCTCTGACAGAGCTCTCACTGCTGAAGCCCTTGGCAGTGTGCAACCCACCACCCCCTAAGCCCTCCCCAACGACGCCTGGCACCTATGTGCAAAGGCAAGGCAGGATTGGAGCTGAGGCAAGGAAGGCACCAGTGGCGTCTCCCAGGCTCGCTCAGACAGCTCCTTCCTGGGGAGGGAGCCTAAAAGCAAGGCAAGTCTGGGCAAGGCGAGCCCCCGGCGAGCAGCCTCGCGCCAGAAACTCTGCCAGATCGGGGCTCTGAGCAGAGCTAGAGCTCTGCCGTACTGGAGGCCACTTAGCTCCGTGCAAGCAGGGCTTTCCTCTTGACTGGGCTCGGCTGCCTCCTCTTCTCCCGAGGAGGCTCGCTACACTGCTGGCTGTGCTCTCGCCTATCAGGCGGCGCGCAGGGCTCCTCCAGCAGGTCTTGCCTCAGGGGCTGCTTCCCCTGAGTTGAGGCTGTGGGCGGGAACCCAGACACGCAGGATAAGGCCCCAACCACCTGCACATGTCTCTGCTGGGGAGGAGAGTGCTAGGGAACCTACGTCTCTCACACACTTTCTAGGCACCCACGGAGTCAGCCTCTGGGAGTGTGGGGATGCAAAACCCAGCCAGGGGCCCTTGGAACCTGGTGCTCTCCGTGCGGAGCTTTGTCTGGGCGGCCAAGGAACCGCTGAAGGAGCCCTGCTGTTGCCCTTCGCTTCCCTCTGACAGAGCTTTCACTGCTGGAGCCCTTGGCAGTGTGCAACCCACCAGCCCCTAAGCCCTCCTCAAGGACGCTTGGGACCTAAGTGCAAAGGCAAGGCAGGGGTAGAGCTGAAGCCAGGAAGGCGCCAGTGGCGTTTCCGAGCCTCACACAGCCTGCTCCTTCCTGGGGAGGGAGCCTTAAAGCAAGGCAAGTCTGCGCAAGGCTCGCCTATGGCAGAGCATCTTGGTGCCAGGAACTCTGCCAGATCGGGCCTCTGAACAGAGCTAGAGATCTGCCGTACTGGAGTCGCACTTAGCTTCGTGTAAGCAGGGATTTCAGCTTGACGGGGACTTGCTGCCTCCTCTTCCCCCGAGGAGGCTCGCTTCCCTGCTGGCTGTGCACTCGCCTATCAGGCGGGGGCGCAGGGCTCCTCCAGCAGGTCTTGCCTCAGGGGCTGCTTCCCCTGAGTTGGGGCTGTGGGCAGGAACCCAGACACGCAGGATCAGGCCCCAAACACCTGCACATGTCTCTGCTGGGGAGGAGAGTGCTAGGGAACCTACGTCTGTCATACACTTTCTGGGCACCCAAGGAATCAGCCTCCGTGTGTGCGGGGCTGAAAACCCCAGCCAGGGGCCCTGGGAGCCTGGTGCTCTCCGTGTGGCGCTGAATCTGGGCGGCCAAGCAACCGCTGGAGGAGCCCTGCAGTTGCCCTTCCCTTCCCTCTGACAGAATTCTCACTGCTGGAGCCCTTGGCAGTGTGCAACCCACCAGCCCCTAAGCTCTCCTTAAGGAGGACTGGGACCTAAGTGCAAAGGCAAGGCAGGATTGGAGCTGAGGCAAGAAAGGCGCCAGTGGCGACTCCCAGGCTCCTGCTGCCTGCTCCTTCCTGGAGAGGCAGCCTAAAAGCAAGGCAAGTCTGGGCAAGGCTAGCCCCCGGCAGAGCAGCCTCGCGCCAGGAACTCTGCCAGATCGGGGCTCTGAGCAGAGCTAGAGCTCTGCCGTACTGGAGGCGCACTTAGCTCCGTGCAAGCAGGGCTTTCAACTTGACGGGGCTGGGCTGCCTCCTCTTCCCCCGAGGAGGCTCGCTTCCCTGCTGGCTGTGCACTCGCCTATCAGGCGGGGGCGCAGGGCTCCTCCAGCAGGTCTTGCCTCAGGGGCTGCTTCCCCTGAGTTGGGGCTGTGGGCAGGAACCCAGACACGCAGGATCAGGCCCCAAACACCTGCACATGTCTCTGCTGGGGAGGAGAGTGCTAGGGAACCTACGTCTGTCATACACTTTCTGGGCACCCAAGGAATCAGCCTCCGTGTGTGCGGGGCTGAAAACCCCAGCCAGGGGCCCTGGGAGCCTGGTGCTCTCGGTGCGGCGCTGATTCTAGGCGGCCTAGAAACCGCTGGAGGAGCCCTGCAGTTGCCCTTCCCTTCCCTCTGACAGAGCTCTCACTGCTGAAGCCCTTGGCAGTGTGCAACCCACCACCCCCTAAGCCCTCCCCAACGACGCCTGGCACCTATGTGCAAAGGCAAGGCAGGATTGGAGCTGAGGCAAGGAAGGCACCAGTGGCGTCTCCCAGGCTCGCTCAGACAGCTCCTTCCTGGGGAGGGAGCCTAAAAGCAAGGCAAGTCTGGGCAAGGCGAGCCCCCGGCCGAGCAGCCTCGCGCCAGAAACTCTGCCAGATCGGGGCTCTGAGCAGAGCTAGAGCTCTGCCGTACTGGAGGCCCACTTAGCTCCGTGCAAGCAGGGCTTTCCTCTTGACTGGGCTCGGCTGCCTCCTCTTCTCCCGAGGAGGCTCGCTACACTGCTGGCTGTGCTCTCGCCTATCAGGCGGGCGCGCAGGGCTCCTCCAGCAGGTCTTGCCTCAGGGGCTGCTTCCCCTGAGTTGGGCTGTGGGCGGGAACCCAGACACGCAGGATAAGGCCCCAACCACCTGCACATGTCTCTGCTGGGGAGGAGAGTGCTAGGGAACCTACGTCTCTCACACACTTTCTAGGCACCCACGGAGTCAGCCTCTGGGAGTGTGGGGATGCAAAACCCAGCCAGGGGCCCTTGGAACCTGGTGCTCTCCGTGCGGAGCTTTGTCTGGGCGGCCAAGGAACCGCTGAAGGAGCCCTGCTGTTGCCCTTCGCTTCCCTCTGACAGAGCTTTCACTGCTGGAGCCCTTGGCAGTGTGCAACCCACCAGCCCCTAAGCCCTCCTCAAGGACGCTTGGGACCTAAGTGCAAAGGCAAGGCAGGGGTAGAGCTGAAGCCAGGAAGGCGCCAGTGGCGTTTCCGAGCCTCACACAGCCTGCTCCTTCCTGGGGAGGGAGCCTTAAAGCAAGGCAAGTCTGCGCAAGGCTCGCCTATGGCAGAGCATCTTGGTGCCAGGAACTCTGCCAGATCGGGCCTCTGAACAGAGCTAGAGATCTGCCGTACTGGAGTCGCACTTAGCTTCGTGTAAGCAGGGATTTCAGCTTGACGGGGACTTGCTGCCTCCTCTTCCCCCGAGGAGGCTCGCTTCCCTGCTGGCTGTGCACTCGCCTATCAGGCGGGGGCGCAGGGCTCCTCCAGCAGGTCTTGCCTCAGGGGCTGCTTCCCCTGAGTTGGGGCTGTGGGCAGGAACCCAGACACGCAGGATCAGGCCCCAAACACCTGCACATGTCTCTGCTGGGGAGGAGAGTGCTAGGGAACCTACGTCTGTCATACACTTTCTGGGCACCCAAGGAATCAGCCTCCGTGTGTGCGGGGCTGAAAACCCCAGCCAGGGGCCCTGGGAGCCTGGTGCTCTCCGTGTGGCGCTGAATCTGGGCGGCCAAGCAACCGCTGGAGGAGCCCTGCAGTTGCCCTTCCCTTCCCTCTGACAGAATTCTCACTGCTGGAGCCCTTGGCAGTGTGCAACCCACCAGCCCCTAAGCTCTCCTTAAGGAGGACTGGGACCTAAGTGCAAAGGCAAGGCAGGATTGGAGCTGAGGCAAGAAAGGCGCCAGTGGCGACTCCCAGGCTCCTGCTGCCTGCTCCTTCCTGGAGAGGCAGCCTAAAAGCAAGGCAAGTCTGGGCAAGGCTAGCCCCCGGCAGAGCAGCCTCGCGCCAGGAACTCTGCCAGATCGGGGCTCTGAGCAGAGCTAGAGCTCTGCCGTACTGGAGGCGCACTTAGCTCCGTGCAAGCAGGGCTTTCAACTTGACGGGGCTGGGCTGCCTCCTCTTCCCCGAGGAGGCTCGCTTCCCTGCTGGCTGTGCACTCGCCTATCAGGCGGGGCGCAGGGCTCCTCCAGCAGGTCTTGCCTCAGGGGCTGCTTCCCCTGAGTTGGGCTGTGGGCAGGAACCCAGACACGCAGGATCAGGCCCCAAACACCTGCACATGTCTCTGCTGGGGAGGAGAGTGCTAGGGAACCTACGTCTGTCATACACTTTCTGGGCACCCAAGGAATCAGCCTCCGTGTGTGCGGGGCTGAAAACCCCAGCCAGGGGCCCTGGGAGCCTGGTGCTCTCGGTGCGGCGCTGATTCTAGGCGGCTAGAAACCGCTGGAGGAGCCCTGCAGTTGCCCTTCCCTTCCCTCTGACAGAGCTCTCACTGCTGAAGCCCTTGGCAGTGTGCAACCCACCACCCCCTAAGCCCTCCCAACGACGCCTGGCACCTATGTGCAAAGGCAAGGCAGGATTGGAGCTGAGGCAAGGAAGGCACCAGTGGCGTCTCCCAGGCTCGCTCAGACAGCTCCTTCCTGGGAGGGAGCCTAAAAGCAAGGCAAGTCTGGGCAAGGCGAGCCCCCGGCCGAGCAGCCTCGCGCCAGAAACTCTGCCAGATCGGGGCTCTGAGCAGAGCTAGAGCTCTGCCGTACTGGAGGCCCACTTAGCTCCGTGCAAGCAGGGCTTTCCTCTTGACTGGGCTCGGCTGCCTCCTCTTCTCCCGAGGAGGCTCGCTACACTGCTGGCTGTGCTCTCGCCTATCAGGCGGGCGCGCAGGGCTCCTCCAGCAGGTCTTGCCTCAGGGGCTGCTTCCCCTGAGTTGAGGCTGTGGGCGGGAACCCAGACACGCAGGATAAGGCCCCAACCACCTGCACATGTCTCTGCTGGGGAGGAGAGTGCTAGGGAACCTACGTCTCTCACACACTTTCTAGGCACCCACGGAGTCAGCCTCTGGGAGTGTGGGGATGCAAAACCCAGCCAGGGGCCCTTGGAACCTGGTGCTCTCCGTGCGGAGCTTTGTCTGGGCGGCCAAGGAACCGCTGAAGGAGCCCTGCTGTTGCCCTTCGCTTCCCTCTGACAGAGCTTTCACTGCTGGAGCCCTTGGCAGTGTGCAACCCACCAGCCCCTAAGCCCTCCTCAAGGACGCTTGGGACCTAAGTGCAAAGGCAAGGCAGGGTAGAGCTGAAGCCAGGAAGGCGCCAGTGGCGTTTCCGAGCCTCACACAGCCTGCTCCTTCCTGGGGAGGAGCCTTAAAGCAAGGCAAGTCTGCGCAAGGCTCGCCTATGGCAGAGCATCTTGGTGCCAGGAACTCTGCCAGATCGGGCTCTGAACAGAGCTAGAGATCTGCCGTACTGGAGTCGCACTTAGCTTCGTGTAAGCAGGGATTTCAGCTTGACGGGGACTTGCTGCCTCCTCTTCCCCGAGGAGGCTCGCTTCCCTGCTGGCTGTGCACTCGCCTATCAGGCGGGGCGCAGGGCTCCTCCAGCAGGTCTTGCCTCAGGGGCTGCTTCCCCTGAGTTGGGGCTGTGGGCAGGAACCCAGACACGCAGGATCAGGCCCCAAACACCTGCACATGTCTCTGCTGGGGAGGAGAGTGCTAGGGAACCTACGTCTGTCATACACTTTCTGGGCACCCAAGGAATCAGCCTCCGTGTGTGCGGGGCTGAAAACCCCAGCCAGGGGCCCTGGGAGCCTGGTGCTCTCCGTGTGGCGCTGAATCTGGGCGGCCAAGCAACCGCTGGAGGAGCCCTGCAGTTGCCCTTCCCTTCCCTCTGACAGAATTCTCACTGCTGGAGCCCTTGGCAGTGTGCAACCCACCAGCCCCTAAGCTCTCCTTAAGGAGGACTGGGACCTAAGTGCAAAGGCAAGGCAGGATTGGAGCTGAGGCAAGAAAGGCGCCAGTGGCGACTCCCAGGCTCCTGCTGCCTGCTCCTTCCTGGAGAGGCAGCCTAAAAGCAAGGCAAGTCTGGGCAAGGCTAGCCCCCGGCAGAGCAGCCTCGCGCCAGGAACTCTGCCAGATCGGGGCTCTGAGCAGAGCTAGAGCTCTGCCGTACTGGAGGCGCACTTAGCTCCGTGCAAGCAGGGCTTTCAACTTGACGGGGCTGGGCTGCCTCCTCTTCCCCGAGGAGGCTCGCTTCCCTGCTGGCTGTGCACTCGCCTATCAGGCGGGGGCGCAGGGCTCCTCCAGCAGGTCTTGCCTCAGGGGCTGCTTCCCCTGAGTTGGGGCTGTGGGCAGGAACCCAGACACGCAGGATCAGGCCCCAAACACCTGCACATGTCTCTGCTGGGGAGGAGAGTGCTAGGGAACCTACGTCTGTCATACACTTTCTGGGCACCCAAGGAATCAGCCTCCGTGTGTGCGGGGCTGAAAACCCCAGCCAGGGGCCCTGGGAGCCTGGTGCTCTCGGTGCGGCGCTGATTCTAGGCGGCCTAGAAACCGCTGGAGGAGCCCTGCAGTTGCCCTTCCCTTCCCTCTGACAGAGCTCTCACTGCTGAAGCCCTTGGCAGTGTGCAACCCACCACCCCCTAAGCCCTCCCCAACACGCCTGGCACCTATGTGCAAAGGCAAGGCAGGATTGGAGCTGAGGCAAGGAAGGCACCAGTGGCGTCTCCCAGGCTCGCTCAGACAGCTCCTTCCTGGGGAGGGAGCCTAAAAGCAAGGCAAGTCTGGGCAAGGCGAGCCCCCGGCCGAGCAGCCTCGCGCCAGAAACTCTGCCAGATCGGGGCTCTGAGCAGAGCTAGAGCTCTGCCGTACTGGAGGCCACTTAGCTCCGTGCAAGCAGGGCTTTCCTCTTGACTGGGCTCGGCTGCCTCCTCTTCTCCCGAGGAGGCTCGCTACACTGCTGGCTGTGCTCTCGCCTATCAGGCGGGCGCGCAGGGCTCCTCCAGCAGGTCTTGCCTCAGGGGCTGCTTCCCCTGAGTTGAGGCTGTGGGCGGGAACCCAGACACGCAGGATAAGGCCCCAACCACCTGCACATGTCTCTGCTGGGGAGGAGAGTGCTAGGGAACCTACGTCTCTCACACACTTTCTAGGCACCCACGGAGTCAGCCTCTGGGAGTGTGGGGATGCAAAACCCAGCCAGGGGCCCTTGGAACCTGGTGCTCTCCGTGCGGAGCTTTGTCTGGGCGGCCAAGGAACCGCTGAAGGAGCCCTGCTGTTGCCCTTCGCTTCCCTCTGACAGAGCTTTCACTGCTGGAGCCCTTGGCAGTGTGCAACCCACCAGCCCCTAAGCCCTCCTCAAGGACGCTTGGGACCTAAGTGCAAAGGCAAGGCAGGGTAGAGCTGAAGCCAGGAAGGCGCCAGTGGCGTTTCCGAGCCTCACACAGCCTGCTCCTTCCTGGGGAGGGAGCCTTAAAGCAAGGCAAGTCTGCGCAAGGCTCGCCTATGGCAGAGCATCTTGGTGCCAGGAACTCTGCCAGATCGGGCCTCTGAACAGAGCTAGAGATCTGCCGTACTGGAGTCGCACTTAGCTTCGTGTAAGCAGGGATTTCAGCTTGACGGGACTTGCTGCCTCCTCTTCCCCCGAGGAGGCTCGCTTCCCTGCTGGCTGTGCACTCGCCTATCAGGCGGGGCGCAGGGCTCCTCCAGCAGGTCTTGCCTCAGGGGCTGCTTCCCCTGAGTTGGGGCTGTGGGCAGGAACCCAGACACGCAGGATCAGGCCCCAAACACCTGCACATGTCTCTGCTGGGGGAGAGTGCTAGGAACCTACGTCTGTCATACACTTTCTGGGCACCCAAGGAATCAGCCTCCGTGTGTGCGGGGCTGAAAACCCCAGCCAGGGGCCCTGGGAGCCTGGTGCTCTCCGTGTGGCGCTGAATCTGGGCGGCCAAGCAACCGCTGGAGGAGCCCTGCAGTTGCCCTTCCCTTCCCTCTGACAGAATTCTCACTGCTGGAGCCCTTGGCAGTGTGCAACCCACCAGCCCCTAAGCTCTCCTTAAGGAGGACTGGGACCTAAGTGCAAAGGCAAGGCAGGATTGGAGCTGAGGCAAGAAAGGCGCCAGTGGCGACTCCCAGGCTCCTGCTGCCTGCTCCTTCCTGGAGAGGCAGCCTAAAAGCAAGGCAAGTCTGGGCAAGGCTAGCCCCGGCAGAGCAGCCTCGCGCCAGGAACTCTGCCAGATCGGGCTCTGAGCAGAGCTAGAGCTCTGCCGTACTGGAGGCGCACTTAGCTCCGTGCAAGCAGGGCTTTCAACTTGACGGGGCTGGGCTGCCTCCTCTTCCCCGAGGAGGCTCGCTTCCCTGCTGGCTGTGCACTCGCCTATCAGGCGGGGGCGCAGGGCTCCTCCAGCAGGTCTTGCCTCAGGGCTGCTTCCCCTGAGTTGGGGCTGTGGGCAGGAACCCAGACACGCAGGATCAGGCCCCAAACACCTGCACATGTCTCTGCTGGGAGGAGAGTGCTAGGGAACCTACGTCTGTCATACACTTTCTGGGCACCCAAGGAATCAGCCTCCGTGTGTGCGGGCTGAAAACCCCAGCCAGGGCCCTGGGAGCCTGGTGCTCTCGGTGCGGCGCTGATTCTAGGCGGCCTAGAAACCGCTGGAGGAGCCCTGCAGTTGCCCTTCCCTTCCCTCTGACAGAGCTCTCACTGCTGAAGCCCTTGGCAGTGTGCAACCCACCACCCCCTAAGCCCTCCCCAACCACGCCTGGCACCTATGTGCAAAGGCAAGGCAGGATTGGAGCTGAGGCAAGGAAGGCACCAGTGGCGTCTCCCAGGCTCGCTCAGACAGCTCCTTCCTGGGGAGGGAGCCTAAAAGCAAGGCAAGTCTGGGCAAGGCTAGCCCCGGGCAGAGCAGCCTCGCGCCAGGAACTCTGCCAGATCGGGGCTCTGAGCAGAGCTAGAGCTCTGCCGTACTGGAGGCGCACTTAGCTCCGTGCAAGCAGGGCTTTCCTCTTGACTGGGCTCGGCTGCCTCCTCTTCTCCCGAGGAGGCTCGCTACACTGCTGGCTGTGCTCTCGCCTATCAGGCGGGCGTGCAGGGCTCCTCCAGCAGGTCTTGCCTCAGGGGCTGCTTCCCCTGAGTTGACGCTGTGGGCGGGAACCCAGACATGCAGGATAAGGCCCCAACCACCTGCACATGTCTCTGCTGGGGAGGAGAGTGCTAGGGAACCTACGTCTCTCACACACTTTCTAGGCACCCACGGAGTCAGCCTCTGGGAGTGTGGGGATGAAAAACCCAGCCAGGGGCCCTTGGAACCTGGTGCTCTCCGTGCGGAGCTTTGTCTGGGTGGCCAAGGAACCGCTGGAGGAGCCCTGCTGTTGCCCTTCGCTTCCCTCTGACAGAGCTTTCACTGCTGGAGCCCTTGGCAGTGTGCAACCCACCAGCCCCTAAGCCCTCCTCAAGGACGCTTGGGACCTAAGTGCAAAGGCAAGGCAGGGGTAGAGCTGAAGCCAGGAAGGCGCCAGTGGCGTTTCCGAGCCTCACACAGCCTGCTCCTTCCTGGGGAGGGAGCCTTAAAGCAAGGCAAGTCTGCGCAAGGCTCGCCTATGGCAGAGCATCTTGGTGCCAGGAACACTGCCAGATCGGGCCTCTGAACAGAGCTAGAGATCTGCCGTACTGGAGTCGCACTTAGCTTCGTGTAAGCAGGGATTTCAGCTTGACGGGGACTTGCTGCCTCCTCTTCCCCCGAGGAGGCTCGCTTCCCTGCTGGCTGTGCACTCGCCTATCAGGCGGGGGCGCAGGGCTCCTCCAGCAGGTCTTGCCTCAGGGGCTGCTTCCCCTGAGTTGGGGCTGTGGGCAGGAACCCAGACACGCAGGATCAGGCCCCAAACACCTGCACATGTCTCTGCTGGGGAGGAGAGTGCTAGGGAACCTACGTCTGTCATACACTTTCTGGGCACCCAAGGAATCAGCCTCCGTGTGTGCGGGGCTGAAAACCCCAGCCAGGGGACCTGGGAGCCTGGTGCTCTCCGTGTGGCGCTGAATCTGGGCGGCCAAGCAACCGCTGGAGGAGCCCTGCAGTTGCCCTTCCCTTCCCTCTGACAGAATTCTCACTGCTGGAGCCCTTGGCACTTTGCAACCCACCAGCCCCTAAGCTCTCCTTAAGGAGGACTGGGACCTAAGTGCAAAGGCAAGGCAGGATTGGAGCTGAGGCAAGAAAGGCGCCAGTGGCGACTCCCAGGCTCCTGCTGCCTGCTCCTTCCTGGAGAGGCAGCCTAAAAGCAAGGCAAGTCTGGGCAAGGCTAGCCCCCGGCAGAGCAGCCTCGCGCCAGGAACTCTGCCAGATCGGGGCTCTGAGCAGAGCTAGAGCTCTGCTGTACTGGAGGCGCACTTAGCTCCGTGCAAGCAGGGCTTTCAACTTGACGGGGCTGGGCTGCCTCCTCTTCCCCCGAGGAGGCTCGCTTCCCTGCTGGCTGTGCACTCGCCTATCAGGCGGGGGCGCAGGGCTCCTCCAGCAGGTCTTGCCTCAGGGGCTGCTTCCCCTGAGTTGGGGCTCTTGGCAGGAACCCAGACACGCAGGATCAGGCCCCAACCACCTGCACATGTCTCTGCTGGGGAGGAGAGTGCTAGGGAACCTACGTCTGTCATACACTTTCTGGGCACCCAAGGAGTCAGCCTCCGTGTGTGCGGGGCTGAAAACCCCAGCCAGGGGCCCTGGGAGCCTGGTGCTCTCGGTGCGGCGCTGATTCTAGGCGGCCTAGAAACCGCTGGAGGAGCCCTGCAGTTGCCCTTCCCTTCCCTCTGACAGAGCTCTCACTGCTGAAGCCCTTGGCAGTGTGCAACCCACCACCCCCTAAGCCCTCCCCAACCACGCCTGGCACCTATGTGCAAAGGCAAGGCAGGATTGGAGCTGAGGCAAGGAAGGCACCAGTGGCGTCTCCCAGGCTCGCTCAGACAGCTCCTTCCTGGGGAGGGAGCCTAAAAGCAAGGCAAGTCTGGGCAAGGCGAGCCCCCGGCCGAGCAGCCTCGCGCCAGAAACTCTGCCAGATCGGGGCTCTGAGCAGAGCTAGAGCTCTGCCGTACTGGAGGCCCACTTAGCTCCGTGCAAGCAGGGCTTTCCTCTTGACTGGGCTCGGCTGCCTCCTCTTCTCCCGAGGAGGCTCGCTACACTGCTGGCTGTGCTCTCGCCTATCAGGCGGGCGCGCAGGCTCCTCCAGCAGGTCTTGCCTCAGGGGCTGCTTCCCCTGAGTTGAGGCTGTGGGCGGAACCCAGACACGCAGGATAAAGCCCCAACCACCTGCACATGTCTCTGCTGGGGAGGAGAGTGCTAGGGAACCTACGTCTCTCACACACTTTCTAGGCACCCACGGAGTCAGCCTCTGGAGTGTGGGGATGCAAAACCCAGCCAGGGGCCCTTGGAACCTGGTGCTCTCCGTGCGGAGCTTTGTCTGGGCGGCCAAGGAACCGCTGAAGGAGCCCTGCTGTTGCCCTTCGCTTCCCTCTGACAGAGCTTTCACTGCTGGAGCCCTTGGCAGTGTGCAACCCACCAGCCCCTAAGCCCTCCTCAAGGACGCTTGGGACCTAAGTGCAAAGGCAAGGCAGGGGGTAGAGCTGAAGCCAGGAAGGCGCCAGTGGCGTTTCCGAGCCTCACACAGCCTGCTCCTTCCTGGGGAGGGAGCCTTAAAGCAAGGCAAGTCTGCGCAAGGCTCGCCTATGGCAGAGCATCTTGGTGCCAGGAACTCTGCCAGATCGGGCCTCTGAACAGAGCTAGAGATCTGCCGTACTGGAGTCGCACTTAGCTTCGTGTAAGCAGGGATTTCAGCTTGACGGGACTTGCTGCCTCCTCTTCCCCCGAGGAGGCTCGCTTCCCTGCTGGCTGTGCACTCGCCTATCAGGCGGGGGCGCAGGGCTCCTCCAGCAGGTCTTGCCTCAGGGGCTGCTTCCCCTGAGTTGGGGCTGTGGCAGGAACCCAGACACGCAGGATCAGGCCCCAAACACCTGCACATGTCTCTGCTGGGGAGGAGAGTGCTAGGAACCTACGTCTGTCATACACTTTCTGGGCACCCAAGGAATCAGCCTCCTTGTGTGCGGGGCTGAAAACCCCAGCCAGGGGACCTGGGAGCCTGGGTGCTCTCCGTGTGGCGCTGAATCTGGGCGGCCAAGCAACCGCTGGAGGAGCCCTGCAGTTGCCCTTCCCTTCCCTCTGACAGAATTCTCACTGCTGGAGCCCTTGCAGTGTGCAACCCACCAGCCCCTAAGCTCTCCTTAAGGAGGACTGGGACCTAAGTGCAAAGGCAAGGCAGGATTGGAGCTGAGGCAAGAAAGGCGCCAGTGGCGACTCCCAGGCTCCTGCTGCCTGCTCCTTCCTGGAGAGGCAGCCTAAAAGCAAGGCAAGTCTGGGCAAGGCTAGCCCCCGGCAGAGCAGCCTCGCGCCAGGAACTCTGCCAGATCGGGCTCTGAGCAGAGCTAGAGCTCTGCCGTACTGGAGGCGCACTTAGCTCCGTGCAAGCAGGGCTTTCAACTTGACGGGCTGGGCTGCCTCCTCTTCCCCGAGGAGGCTCGCTTCCCTGCTGGCTGTGCACTCGCCTATCAGGCGGGCGCAGGGCTCCTCCAGCAGGTCTTGCCTCAGGGCTGCTTCCCCTGAGTTGGGGCTGTGGGCAGGAACCCAGACACGCAGGATCAGGCCCCAACACCTGCACATGTCTCTGCGGAGGAGAGTGCTAGGGAACCTACGTCTGTCATACACTTTCTGGCACACCCAAGGAATCAGCCTCCGTGTGTGCGGGCTGAAAACCCCAGCCAGGGCCCTGGGAGCCTGGTGCTCTCGGTGCGGCGCTGATTCTAGCGGCCTAGAAACCGCTGGAGGAGCCCTGCAGTTGCCCTTCCCTTCCCTCTGACAGAGCTCTCACTGCTGAAGCCCTTGGCAGTGTGCAACCCACCACCCCCTAAGCCCTCCCCAACCACGCTGGCACCTATGTGCAAAGGCAAGGCAGGATTGGAGCTGAGGCAAGGAAGGCACCAGTGGCGTCTCCCAGGCTCGCTCAGACAGCTCCTTCCTGGGGAGGAGCCTAAAAGCAAGGCAAGTCTGGGCAAGGCGAGCCCCCGGCCGAGCAGCCTCGCGCCAGAAACTCTGCCAGATCGGGGCTCTGAGCAGAGCTAGAGCTCTGCCGTACTGGAGGCCCACTTAGCTCCGTGCAAGCAGGGCTTTCCTCTTGACTGGGCTCGGCTGCCTCCTCTCTCCCGAGGAGGCTCGCTACACTTGCTGGCTGTGCTCTCGCCTATCAGGCGGCGCGCACAGGGCTCCTCCAGCAGGTCTGCCTCAGGGCTGCTCCCCTGAGTTGAGAACCCAGACAGC